>NC_060178.1:1016964-1062561 GCF_021184085.1 Oncorhynchus gorbuscha
TCAGTCTATAAATGCGACCAGATGATGTCAGTCTATAAACGCGACCAGATGATGTCAGTCTATAAACAGAACCAGATGATGTCAGTCTACAAACCTGACCAGATGATGTCACTCTATAAACAAGACCAGATGATGTCACTCTATAAACAGGACCAGATGATGTCACTCTATAAACAGGACCAGATGATGTCAGTCTATAAACAAGACCAGATGATGTCAGTCTATAAACAAGACCAGATGATGTCAGTCTATAAACAGAACCAGATGATGTCAGTCTATAAACAGAACCAGAGGATGTCAGTCTATAAACCCGACCAGATGATGTCAGTCTACAAACCCGACCAGATGATGTCAGTCTACAAACCCGACCAGATGATGTCACTCTACAAACCCGACCAGATGATGTCACTCTATAAACAGGACCAGATGATGTTAGTCTATAAACAAGACCAGATGATGTCAGTCTATAAACAGAACCAGATGATTTCAGTATATAAACCCTACCAGATTATGTCAGTCTATAAACGCGACCAGATGATGTCAGTCTATAAACGCAACCAGATGATGTCAGTCTATAAACAGAACCAGATGATGTCAGTCTATAAACAGAACCAGATGATGTCAGTCTATAAACAGAACCAGATGATGTCAGTCTATAAACAGAACCAGATGATGTCAGTCTATAAACAGGACCAGATGACGTCACTCTATAAACAGGACCAGATGACGTCACTCTATAAACAGGACCAGATGACGTCACTCTATAAACAGGACCAGATGACGTCAGTCTATAAACCCGACCAGATGACGCCAGTCTATAAACAGGACCAGATGACGTCAGTCTATAAACCCGACCAGATGATGTCAGTCTATAAACAGGACCAGATGATGTCAGTCTATAATCCCTACCAGATGATGTCAGTCTATAATCCCTACCAGATGATGTCAGTCTATAAACCCTACCAGATGATGTCAGTCTATAAACAGAACCAGATGATGCCAGTCTATAAACAGAACCAGATGATGTCAGTCTATAAATCCGACCAGATGATGTCAGTCTATAAATCCGACCAGATGATGTCAGTCTATAAACAGAACCAGATGATGTCAGTCTATAAACCCTACCAGAAGATGTCAGTCTATAAACCCGACCAGAAGATGTCAGTCTATAAACCCGACCAGATGATGTCAGTCTATAAACCCGACCAGATGATGTCAGTCTATAAACGCGACCAGATGATGTCACTCTATAAACCGGACCAGATGACGTCAGTCTATAAACCCGACCAGATGACGTCACTCTATAAACAGGACCAGATGACGTCAGTCTATAAACCCTACCAGATGATGTCAGTCTATAAACCCTACCAGATGATGTCAGTCTATAAATCCGACCAGATGATGTCAGTCTATAAATCCGACCAGATGATGTCAGTCTATAAACAGAACCAGATGATGTCAGTCTATAAACAAGACCAGATGATGTCAGTCTATAAACCCGACCAGATGATGTCAGTCTATAAACCCGACCAGATGATGTCAGTCTATAAACGCGACCAGATGATGTCAGTCTATAAACGCGACCAGATGATGTCAGTCTATAAACGCGACCAGATGATGTCAGTCTATAAACAGAACCAGATGATGTCAGTCTATAAACCCAACCAGTGGATGTCAGTCTATAAACCCAACCAGAGGATGTCAGTCTATAAACCCTACAAGATGATGTCGTATTAGTTAATATTTAATTTTTTTAAACCATCTAAATGTAATGGAAAGACTCACCTGGGTTGGTGTAATTATAGGTGTTGTCTTTCAGGCGGATATTCTCCAGCTTCCTCAAAGACTGAAGGCAGTGGATGTTGTCAATACTGTTGATGATTAAAAACAAACAAAAAGCCTCCAGACTGACCATTCTAAAGCAAGAGGTTTTAAGACAATGAATGATGCTCAACTATACCATTCACATTGCAAGAATGTGCACCTACACTGTTATGGAGCTGTTATTAGACCTGCACTGTTATTAGATAAACATGCTCCGTTCAAAAAAATGCAGAACTAAGAACAGATATAGCCCCTGGTTCACTCCAGACCTGACTGCCCTCGACCAGCACAAAAACATCCTGTGGCGGACTGCAGTAGCATCGAATACTCCCCGCGATATGCAACTGTTCAGGGAAGTCAGGAACCAATACACGCAGTCAGTCAGGAAAGCAAAGGCCAGCTTTTTCAAGCAGAAATTTGCATCCTGTAGCTCTAACTCCAAAAAGTTCTGGGACACTGTAAAGTCCATGGAGAACAAGAGCACCTCCTCCCAGCTGCCCACTGCACTGAGGCTAGGTAACACAATCACCACCGATAAATCCATGATAATCAAAAACTTCAACAAGCATTTCTCAACGGTTGGCCATGCCTTCCTCCTGGCTACTCCAACCTCGGCCAACAGCTACTCGCCCAAGCCTCCCCAGCTTCTCCTTTACCCAAATCCATATAGCAGATGTTCTGAAAGCTGCAAAACCTGGACCCGTACAAATCAGCTGGGCTTGACAATCTGGACCCTCTATTTCTGAAACTATCCGCCGCCATTGTCGCAACCCCTATTACTAGCCTGTTCAACCTCTTTCATATCGTCTGAGATCCCCAAGGACTGGAAAGCTGCCACGGTCATCCCCCTCTTCAAAGGGGGATACACCCTGGAACCAAAATGTTACAGACCATTATCCATTCTACCCTGCCTATCTAAGGTCTTCGAAAGCCAAGTCAACAAACAGATCACTGGCCATCTCGAATCCCACCGTACCTTCTCCGCTGTGCAATCTGGTTTCCGAGCCGGTCACGGGTGCACCTCAGCCACGCTCAAGGTACTAAACGATATCATAATCGCCATCGATAAAAGACAGTACTGTGCAGCCGTCTTCATCGACCTGGCCAAGGTTTTCGACTCTGTCAATCACCATATTCTTATCGGCAGACTCAGTAGCCTCAGTTTTTCTAATGACTGCCTTGCCTGGTTCACCAACTACTTTTCAGACAGAGTTCAGTGTGTCAAATCGGAGGGCATGTTGTCCGGTCCTCTGGCAGTCTCTATGGGGGTGCCACAGGGTTCAATTCTCGGGCCGACTCTTTTCTCTGTATATATCAATGATGTTGCTCTTGCTGCGGGAGATTCCCTGATCCACCTCTACGCAGACACCATACTGTATACTTCTGACCATTCCTTGGACTCTGTGCCATACAAAACTCCTTCCGTGGCCTCCAACTGCTCTTAAACGCTAGTAAAACCAAATGCATGCTTTTCAACCGTTCGCTGCTTGCACCCGCACGCCCGACTAGCATCACCACCCTGGATGGTTCCGACCTAGAATATGTGGACATCTATAAGTACCTAGGTGTCTGGCTCGACTGCAAACTCTCCTTCCAGACTCATATCAAACATCTCCAATCCAAAATCAAATCTAGAATCAGCTTTCTATTTCGCAACAAAGCTTCCTTCACTCACGCCGCCAAACTTACCCTGGTAAAACTGACTATCCTACCGATCCTCGACTTCGGCGATGTTATCTACAAAATAGCCTCCAATACTCTACTCAGCAAACTGGATGCAGTTTATCACAGTGCCATCCGTTTTGTTACTAAAGCACCTTATACCACCCACCACTGCGACCTGTATGCTCTAGTCGGCTGGCCCTCGCTACATATTCGTCACCAGACCCACTGGCTCCAGGTCATCTACAAGTCCATGCTAGGTAAAGCTCCGCCTTATCTCAGTTCACTGGTCACGATGGCAACACCCACCCGTAGCACTCGCTCCAGCAGGTGTATCTCACTGATCATCCCCAAAGCCAACACCTCATTTGGCCACCTTTCATTCCAGTTCTCTGCTGCCTGTGACCGGAACGAATTGCAAAAATCGCTGAAGTTGGAGACTTTTATCTCCCTCACCAACTTCAAACATGTGCTATCTGAGCAGCTAACCGATAGCTGCAGCTGTACATAGTCTATCAGTAAATAGCCCACCCAATTTTACCTACCTCATCCCCACACTGTTTTTATTTATTTACTTTTCTGCTCTTTTGCACACCAATATCTCTACCTGCACATGACCATCTGATCATTTATCACTCCAGTGTTAATCTGCTAAATTGTAATTATTCGCCTACCTCCTCATGCCTTTTGCACACAATGTATATAGACTCCCCTTTTTTTTCTACTGTGTTATTGACTTGTTTATTGTTTACTCCATGTGTAACTCTGTGTTGTCTGTTCACACTGCTATGCTTTATCTTGGACAGGTCGCAGTTGCAAATGAGAACCTGTTCTCAACTAGCCTACCTGGTTAAATAAAGGTGAAATAAAAATTAGACCTGGTATTAGACCTGGTATTAGACCTGTTACAAGACAAGACACCTGTTATTAGACCTACACTGGTATTAGACCTGTTATAAGACCTGTTATTAGACCTAGACTGGTATTAGACCTGTTATAAGACCTGTCATAAGACGTGTAGTGTAATTAGACCAACACTGGTATTAGACATGTAATTAGACCTGTAATTAGACCTGTAATTAGACCTACACTGGTATTAGACCTGTTATTAGACCTACACTGGTATTAGACCTGTTATTAGACCTGTAATTAGACCTACACTGGTATTAGACCTGTTATTAGACCTACACTGGTATTAGACCTGTTATTAGACCTACACTGGTATTAGACCTGTTATTAGACCTACACTGGTATTAGACCTGTTATTAGACCTACACTGGTATTAGACCTGTTATTAGACCTACACTGGTATTAGACCTGTTATTAGACCTACACTGGTATTAGACCTGTTATTAGACCTACACTGGTATTAGACCTGGTATTAGACCTGGTATTATCAGGCCTACACTTATCAGGCCTACACCGTTCTCACAGTACTGTAAATAGTAAATACATATTTACCTGGATATGAGGTTCCCAGCCACATTTAGGCTCTGTAAACTGTCACAGCAGGAAATGTCTTCTGGAAGCAGACAAAACATGAAAACATTTAAAGCTGGAATCGTTACTGAAGAAACCGCCATGTTCGTTTGGGATATTACAACAGCTCAGTTCGTAAACAAAAACAAAAGGCGACCAGCTGTTTCCCCTGATGTGGATTTCATCTTTAAAGATTACCATCACAGCGGACCACCAACCTGACATTTCCACACCGTCACACTCGACTTGTACTATATCGGTATTGTAACAGCACAATGGAAACAGTGAACGAACGCATCCCGTGACAGTTTCACATGCAGTCGTGTATTGTAAAACTCTGTACCTAAGTTAGAGATCCTGTTGGCTGACACATTGAGTATCTGTAATAGTCTCAGAGAAGAGAGTGGAGCCAGGTTCGTGATGTTGTTACCAGACAGATCCAGTCTCTCCAGATTTATACAGTCCCCGATACAGCCTAGATCATAAATCCCTGGAGAACAAAAAATGATTACAAAACCTTCACAATCAGCTTATCCTGGAAAACACACATAACACACCACCACGTGTTAAAACGAAAAGGCTTACAAAGAAGCTACAATATCAAGTTGGCAACAAGCTCATGACGTGAAGCAGCCAAGATGAAGCTGGAGAGACTTGTGCTATTCTAGAGAACAAAAAGTACGACGACAACAACAAACTCTTCTATCTAGCGTCTGGTTCTGGCTAGATTACAAGGTGACAATGATGTAATCTGATTTTACCGAGACCTCGGAGCTTCAGGAACAGAATAGATTCCAGATCAAACTCTCCTGTCCGGGACTTCAGCAGCACAGCTGTCACCTTGGAGACCCTCTCGGTTTCTGGGATATAAAGGAGGAGAAGAAGAAGATAAAACTCAGTTGGATACACAACTGAAATGCTGAATACAACAGGTAGACCCTTAGTGAAATGCTGAATACAACAGGTAGACCCTTAGTGAAATGCCGAATACAACAGGTAGACCCTTAGTGAAATGCCGAATACAACAGGTAGACCCTTAGTGAAATGCTGAATACAACAGTAGACCCTTAGTGAAATGCTTACTTTCAAGCCCTTAACCAACAATACAATTTTACGAAAAATAAGAGTTAAGTAAAGAAATAAAAGTAACAAATAATGAAACAGCAGCTGTAAAATAACAATAGCGAGGCTTTATACAGGGAGTATCGGTACAAAGTCCATGTGCGGGGGCACCGGTTAGTCGAGGTAATATGTACATGTAGAGTTATTAAAGTGACTATGCATAGATAGAGTAGCAGCAGTGGAAAATACAATGCAAATAGTCTGGGTAGCCCTTTGATTAGCTTTTCAGAGTGGATTGGGGGTAGAAGCTGTTATGAAGCCGTTTGCACTCCGGTACCGCTTGTCGTGTGGTAGCAGAGAGAACAGTCTATGACTTGGGTGGCTCGAGTCTGACAATTGTTAGGGCCTTCCTCTGACAACACCTGGTAAAGAGGCCCTGGATGGCAGGAAGCTTGGCCCCAGTGATATACTGGGCCATATGCACTACCCTCTGTAGTGCCTTGCGGTCAGAGGACGAGCAATTGCCATACCAGGTAGTGAAGCAACCAGTCAGGATTATCACGATGTCGCAGCTGTAGAACATTGAGGATCTGAGGACCCATGACAAATCTTTTCAGTCTCCTGATGGGGAATAGGCTTTGCTGACTGTATTAGTGTGTTTGGACCATGAAAGTTTGTTGGCGATGTGAACAGAGATATTGAAGCGCTCAACCTGCTCCACTACAGCACCATCGATGAGAATGGGGGCGTGCTCGGTCCTTCTTTTCCTGTAGTCTACAATCATCTCCTTTGTCTTGACCACGTAGAGAGAAAGGTTGTTGTCCTGACACCACACAGCCAGATCTCTCTTGATGATGGTGTTGGAGTCGTGCCTGGCCATGAAGTAATGAGTGAACAGGGAGTACAGGAGGGGACTGAGCACGCACCCCTGAGGGAACCCCGTGTTGAATGTAAAGTCATGGCCAAATGTTTTGAGAATGACACAATTATTAATTTCCACAAAGTTTGCTGCTTCAGTGTCTTTAGATAATTTTGTCAGATGTTACTATGGAATACTGAAGTGTCAAAGGCTTTTATTGACAATTACATGAAGTTGATGCAGAGTACATTTTTGTCGTGTTGACCCTTCTCTGGGGGACTTTGCAATTAACTGCAATTCATCTGATCACTCTTCATAACATTCTGGAGTATATGCAAATTGCCATCATACCAACTGAGGCAACAGACTATGTGAAAATGTAGATTTGTGTCATTCTCAAAACTTTTGGCCATGACTGTATTTCCTACCCTTACCACCTGGGGGGCGGCCCATCAGGAAGTCCAGGATCCAGTTGCAAAGGGTGGTGTTTAGTCCCAGGGTCCTTAGCTTATTGATGAGCTTCGAGGGCACTATGGTGGTGAACGCTGAGCTGTAGTCAATGAATAGCATTCTCACATATGTGTTCCTTTGTTCCAGGTGTGAAAGGGCAGTGTGGAGTGCAATAGAGATTGCATCATCTGTGGAACTGTAAGCAAATTGTAGTGGATCTAGGGTTTCTGGAATAATGGTGTTGTGAGCCATGACCAGACTTTCAAAGCACTTCACGGACACAGATGTGAGTGCTACGTGTCGGTAGTCATTTGGTTACCTTAGTGTTCTTGGGCACAGGGACTATGGTGGTCTGCTTGAAACATGTTGGTATTACAGACTCGGACAGGGAGAGGTTGAAAATGTCAGTGAAGACACTTGCCAGTAGGTCAGCACATGCTCGCAATACACGTCCTGGTAATCCGTATGTCCTGCGGCCTTGTGAATGTTGACATGTTTAAAGGTCTTAGCCACAACGGTTACGGAGAGAGTGATCACACAGTCGTCTGGAACAGCTGGCGCTCTTATGAATGTTTCAGTGTTACTTATAAACTCACTCACCGAATCAGCTTATAAATCAATATTATTCTCTGAGGCTACCCGGAACATGTCCCAGTCCATGTGATCAAAACAATCTTGAAGCATGGATTCCGATTGGTCAGACCAGGGTTTGAGTTTCTACCTATAGGAATGGAGGTGCAAAATGAGTCGTAGTCAGATTTGCCAAAAGGAGGGCCTTGTAATCATCACGGAAGTTAGAGGAACAGTGATCCTGTGTTTTGCCTGCGTGAGTGCTACAATCAATATGCTGATAGAATTTAGGTAGCCTTGTTCTCTAATTTGCTTTGTTAAAATCCCCAGCAACAATAAATGCACCCTCAAGATATATGGTTTCCAGTTTACATACATAGAGACCAGGGAGGTTCCTTGAGGGTCGTTGTGGCATCGGCTTGAGGGATATACACGGCTGTGACAATAACCAACGAGAATTATCTTGGGGGATAATACAGTCGGCATTTGATTGAGGTATTCTAGGTCAGGTGAACAAGAGGTCTTGAGTTCCTGTATGTTGTTACAATTACACCATGAGTCGTTAATCATGAAACATACACCCCCGCCCTTCTTCTTTCCGGAGAGATGTTTATTTCTGTCAGCGCGAAGCACAAAGAATCCCGGTGGCTGTACCGACTCCGACAGCATGTCTCCAGAGCCATGTTTCCATGAAACAGAGAATAATACAATCCCTGATGTCTCTCTGGAAAGCAACCCTGGGCCTAATTTCATCTACCTTGTTATCTAGAGACTGGACATTATTAGCGAGTAATATACTCGGAAGTAGTGGGTGGTGTGCGCCTCCAAAGTCTGACCAGAAGGCCGCTCCGTCTCACTCTTCTGCAGCAACGTTGCTTTGCCTCTGGAAGCAGTTCAAATGCCCTGGGTGGTTTGGACAAAGGATCCGCTTCGGCAAAGTCGTATTCCTGGTCGCAGTGCTGGTAATTTGACGTCGCTCCGATATCCAATAGTTCTTCTCGGCTGTATTTTATTTTACCTTTATTTAACTAGGCAAGTCAGTTAAGAACAAATTCTTATTTTCAATGACGGCCTAGGAACAGTGGGTTAACTGCCTGTTCAGGGGCAGAACGACAGATTTGTACCTTGTCAGCTCGGGGATTTGAACTTGCAACCTTCCGGTTACTCGTCCAACGCTCTAACCACTAGGCTACCCTGCCGCCTCCACACTCTAACCACTAGGCTACCCTGCCTCCTCCACACTCTAACCACTAGGCTACCCTGCCTCCTCCACACTCTAACCACTAGGCTACCCTGCCTCCTCCACACTCTAACCACAGGCTACCCTGCCGCCTCCACACTCTAACCACTAGGCTACCCTGCCGCCTCCACACTCTAACCACTAGGCTACCCTGCCGCCTCCACACTCTAACCACTAGGCTACCCTGCCGCCTCCACACTCTAACCACTAGGCTACCCTGCCACCTCTACATTCTAACCACTAGGCTACCCTGCCACCTCTACATTCTAACCACTAGGCTACCCTGCCACCTCTACATTCTAACCACTAGGCTACCCTGCCACCTCTACACTCTAACCACTAGGCTACCCTGCCGCCTCTACACTCTAACCACTAGGCTACCCTGCCGCCTCTACACTCTAACCACTAGGCTACCCTGCCGCCTCTACACTCTAACCACTAGGCTACCCTGCCGCCTCTACACTCTAACCACTAGGCTACCCTGCCGCCTCTACACTCTAACCACTAGGCTACCTGCCACCTCTACACTCTAACCACTAGGCTACCCTGCCGCCTCCACACTCTAACCACTAGGCTACCCTGCCACCTCTACATTCTAACCACTAGGCTACCCTGCCACCTCTACATTCTAACCACTAGGCTACCTGCCACCTCTACACTCTAACCACTAGGCTACCCTGCCTCCCCTACACTCTAACCACTAGGCTACCCTGCCGCCTCCACACTCTAACCACTAGGCTACCCTGCCTCCCCTACACTCTAACCACTAGGCTACCTGCCACCTCTACACTCTAACCACTAGGCTACCCTGCCACCTCTACACTCTAACCACTAGGCTACCCTGCCACCTCTACACTCTAACCACTAGGCTACCCTGCCGCCTCCACACTCTAACCACTAGGCTACCCTGCCGCCTCCACACTCTAACCACTAGGCTACCCTGCCTCCTCTACACTCTAACCACTAGACTACCCTGCCACCTCTACACTCTAACCACTAGGCTACCTGCCTCCTCTACACTCTAACCACTAGACTACCCTGCCTCCTCTACACTCTAACCACTAGGCTACCCTGCCTCCTCTACACTCTAACCACTAGACTACCCTGCCTCCTCTACACTCTAACCACTAGGCTACCCTGTCTCCTCTACACTCTATCCACTAGGCTACCCTGCCACCTCTACACTCTAACCACTAGGCTACCCTGCCACCTCTACACTCTAACCACTAGGCTACCCTGCCTCCTCTACACTCTAACCACTAGACTACCCTGCCTCCTCTACACTCTAACCACTAGGCTACCCTGTCTCCTCTACACTCTATCCACTAGGCTACCCTGCCACCTCTACACTCTAACCACTAGGCTACCCTGCCACCTCTACACTCTAACCACTAGGCTACCCTGCCACCTCTACACTCTAACCACTAGGCTACCCTGCCACCTCTACACTCTAACCACTAGGCTACCCTGTCTCCTCTACACTCTATCCACTAGGCTACCCTGCCACCTCTACACTCTAACCACTAGGCTACCCTGCCACCTCTACACTCTAACCACTAGGCTACCCTGCCACCTCTACACTCTAACCACTAGGCTACCCTGTCTCCTCTACACTCTATCCACTAGGCTACCCTGTCTCCTCTACACTCTAACCACTAGACTACCCTGCCTCCTCTACACTCTAACCACTAGGCTACCCTGCCTCCTCTACACTCTAACCACTAGACTACCCTGCCACCTCTACACTCTAACCACTAGACTACCCTGCCTCCTCTACACTCTAACCACTAGGCTACCCTGCCTCCTCTACACTCTAACCACTAGACTACCCTGCCACCTCTACACTCTAACCACTAGACTACCCTGCCACCTCTACACTCTAACCACTAGGCTACCCTGCCTCCTCTACACTCTAACCACTAGACTACCCTGCCACCTCTACACTCTAACCACTAGGCTACCCTGCCACCTCTACACTCTAACCACTAGGCTACCCTGCCACCTCTACACTCTAACCACTAGGCTACCCTGCCTCCTCTACACTCTATCCACTAGGCTACCCTGCCACCTCTACACTCTAACCACTAGGCTACCCTGCCTCCTCTACACTCTATCCACTAGGCTACCCTGCCACCTCTACACTCTAACCACTAGGCTACCCTGCCACCTCTACACTCTATCCACTAGGCTACCCTGTCTCCTCTACACTCTAACCACTAGGCTACCCTGTCTCCTCTACACTCTAACCACTAGACTACCCTGTCTCCTCTACACTCTAACCACTAGGCTACCCTGCCGCCTCTACACTCTAACCACTAGGCTACCCTGCCACCTCTACACTCTAACCACTAGGCTACCCTGCCACCTCTACACTCTAACCACTAGGCTACCCTGCCACCTCTACACTCTAACCACTAGGCTACCCTGCCACCTCTACACTCTATCCACTAGGCTACCCTGCCACCTCTACACTCTAACCACTAGGCTACCCTGCCTCCTCTACACTCTATCCACTAGGCTACCCTGCCACCTCTACACTCTAACCACTAGGCTACCCTGCCACCTCTACACTCTATCCACTAGGCTACCCTGTCTCCTCTACACTCTAACCACTAGGCTACCCTGTCTCCTCTACACTCTAACCACTAGGCTACCCTGTCTCCTCTACACTCTAACCACTAGGCTACCCTGTCTCCTCTACACTCTAACCACTAGGCTACCCTGCCACCTCTACACTCTAACCACTAGGCTACCCTGCCTCCTCTACACTCTAACCACTAGGCTACCCTGCCACCTCTACACTCTAACCACTAGGCTACCCTGCCTCCTCTACACTCTAACCACTAGGCTACCCTGCCTCCTCTACACTCTAACCACTAGGCTACCCTGCCACCTCTACACTCTAACCACTAGGCTACCCTGCCGCCTCTACACTCTAACCACTAGGCTACCTGTCTCCTCTACACTCTAACCACTAGGCTACCCTGCCACCTCTACACTCTAACCACTAGGCTACCCTGCCACCTCTACACTCTAACCACTAGGCTACCCTGCCACCTCTACACTCTAACCACTAGGCTACCTGTCTCCTCTACACTCTATCCACTAGGCTACCCTGCCACCTCTACACTCTATCCACTAGGCTACCCTGTCTCCTCTACACTCTAACCACTAGGCTACCCTGCCGCCTCTACACTCTAACCACTAGGCTACCCTGCCACCTCTACACTCTAACCACTAGGCTACCTGCCTCCTCTACACTCTATCCACTAGGCTACCTGCCTCCTCTACACTCTAACCACTAGGCTACCCTGCCTCCTCTACACTCTAACCACTAGGCTACCCTGCCACCTCTACACTCTAACTACTAGGCTACCCTGCCTCCTCTACACTCTAACCACTAGGCTACCCTGCCACCTCTACACTCTAACCACTAGGCTACCCTGCCTCCTCTACACTCTAACCACTAGGCTACCCTGCCTCCTCTACACTCTAACCACTAGGCTACCCTGCCACCTCTACACTCTAACCACTAGGCTACCCTGCCGCCTCTACACTCTAACCACTAGGCTACCCTGCCACCTCTACACTCTAACCACTAGGCTACCCTGCCTCCTCTACACTCTAACCACTAGGCTACCCTGCCTCCTCTACACTCTAACCACTAGGCTACCCTGCCACCTCTACACTCTAACCACTAGGCTACCCTGCCGCCTCTACACTCTAACCACTAGGCTACCCTGCCACCTCTACACCCTAACCACTAGGCTACCCTGCCTCCTCTACACTCTAACCACTAGGCTACCCTGCCACCTCTACACTCTAACCACTAGGCTACCCTGCCACCTCTACACTCTAACCACTAGGCTACCCTGCCACCTCTACACTCTAACCACTAGGCTACCCTGCCTCCTCTACACTCTAACCACTAGGCTACCCTGCCACCTCTACACTCTAACCACTAGGCTACCCTGCCACCTCTACACTCTAACCACTAGGCTACCCTGCCACCTCTACACTCTAACCACTAGGCTACCCTGCCTCCTCTACACTCTAACCACTAGGCTACCCTGCCTCCTCTACACTCTAACCACTAGGCTACCCTGCCACCTCTACACTCTAACCACTAGACTACCCTGCCACCTCTACACTCTAACCACTAGGCTACCCTGCCTCCTCTACACTCTAACCACTAGGCTACCCTGCCTCCTCTACACTCTAACCACTAGGCTACCCTGCCTCCTCTACACTCTAACCACTAGGCTACCCTGCCTCCTCTACACTCTAACCACTAGGCTACCCTGCCTCCTCTACACTCTAACCACTAGGCTACCCTGCCTCCTCTACACTCTAACCACTAGGCTACCTGCCGCCCCTCCACTCTAACCACTAGGCTACCCTGCCACCCCTACACTCTAACCACTAGACTACCCTGCCTCCTCTACACTCTAACCACTAGGCTACCCTGCCACCCCTACACTCTAACCACTAGGCTACCCTGCCACCTCTACACTCTAACCACTAGGCTACCCTGCCTCCTCTACACTCTAACCACTAGGCTACCCTGCCACCTCTACACTCTAACCACTAGGCTACCCTGCCACCTCTACACTCTAACCACTAGGCTACCCTGCCACCTCTACACTCTAACCACTAGGCTACCCTGCCTCCTCTACACTCTAACCACTAGGCTACCCTGCCTCCTCTACACTCTAACCACTAGGCTACCCTGCCACCTCTACACTCTAACCACTAGACTACCCTGCCACCTCTACACTCTAACCACTAGGCTACCCTGCCTCCTCTACACTCTAACCACTAGGCTACCCTGCCTCCTCTACACTCTAACCACTAGGCTACCTGCCTCCTCTACACTCTAACCACTAGGCTACCCTGCCTCCTCTACACTCTAACCACTAGGCTACCCTGCCTCCTCTACACTCTAACCACTAGGCTACCCTGCCTCCTCTACACTCTAACCACTAGGCTACCCTGCCTCCTCTACACTCTAACCACTAGGCTACCCTGCCTCCTCTACACTCTAACCACTAGGCTACCTGCCGCCCCTCCACTCTAACCACTAGGCTACCCTGCCACCCCTACACTCTAACCACTAGACTACCCTGCCTCCTCTACACTCTAACCACTAGGCTACCCTGCCACCCCTACACTCTAACCACTAGGCTACCCTGCCTCCTCTACACTCTAACCACTAGGCTACCCTGCCGCCTCTACACTCTAACCACTAGGCTACCCTGCCTCCTCTACACTCTAACCACTAGGCTACCCTGCCACCCCTACACTCTAACCACTAGGCTACCCTGCCTCCTCTACACTCTAACCACTAGGCTACCCTGCCTCCTCTACACTCTAACCACTAGGCTACCCTGCCACCTCTACACTCTAACCACTAGACTACCCTGCCACCTCTACACTCTAACCACTAGGCTACCCTGCCTCCTCTACACTCTAACCACTAGGCTACCCTGCCTCCTCTACACTCTAACCACTAGGCTACCCTGCCACCCCTACACTCTAACCACTAGGCTACCCTGCCTCCTCTACACTCTAACCACTAGGCTAACACTCTAACCACTAGGCTACCCTGCCTCCTCTACACTCTAACCACTAGGCTACCTGCCACCTCTACACTCTAACCACTAGGCTACCCTGCCACCTCTACACTCTAACCACTAGGCTACCCTGCCACCCCTTTTAATAACACTTCAGATTTTCTGGGTTAACAAAGAAATAATACATAACAAAACACTGCAAAGTTTCCTGAGGACTAGAAGTGAGGTCGGCCATCTCTGTCGGGGAGGTCTAGTAGTAGGATCTCGATGTTACCCGTCCTTGGTAGAGCAACATGCTCAATGGCTGTATTTTTTAGGGAGGAGATGGGATGGTTAGCATCAACAAAGTGAGCTGCTACTGGATAGTCCGTGTTCTTACACCTGATTGAGCTGTGTGTTCCGCAATGCATTGTTTTAAATGTATTTGTGTTTGTTCTACGTAGGCTTTCCCACATGAACAGCTGAGGAGATTTCCTTTGTCTTGCATGAGACGATACCCGTAACAGTGATTTTGGACCTGTATGTGGGTGTCTGAAGAAGGATGTTTTTGTAGTGCTATTGCACTGTGCGCATGAGCAACATTTGTAGTTCCCTTAAAGACCCCAGTCAACTAATATCAACACTTTATATCAATATCAACACAACCTTCAGTATGTTTAAGAAATATTGCTTTGTGCATCCGTTACCAAAAACTCACATCTTTAAGATATTTTCACATTTTTGTCCCTCATGAGGAGGGAAAGTTCACAGAAGTAACAAGTAATGGTAGATCTACCAATTAGTTATAGTGATTTTACTGATACCAATTTTGTTTATTCATTATTAAGTGCTTAAAACTCATAATTCTGTTGCCAAGTTGTTAAGGGAATTATCAAAAAACAAAATTACTGCAACTATTTGGCTACAATGGGAAACCATAAGCCACAGTTGGGTCACCTGCTACTGTCCTCCCTTCCACTAGCTTACTGTTATGTTCAGCTCATACAGTGCCTTCAAAAAGCACCCTTGACTTTTTCCACACTTTGTTTTGTTACAAAGTGGGATTAAAATGTATTTTGTTCTTTTTTGTCAACGATCTACACACAATACTCAATGTCAAAGTGGAAGAAAACGTTATTCAAGATATATGTATACAGCATTCTAAAGATTGTTTCTGTACATCGTTTGACATGTTTCTACTGACTGTTACGGAACTTCTGGACATTTCATCACATTATTGTGACTTTGGAATTGTTTACCAAACCCGCTAACCAAAGTAGCTAATTGGACATAAATAAAACGGACATTTTCGAACAAAATCAAGCATTTATTGTGGACCTGGAATTTCTAGGACTGCATTCTGATGAAGTTCCTCAAAAGGTAAGGAAACATTTATCATGTATTTTTTGGTTTCTGTTGACTCCAACATGGAGGCTAATTTGGCTACTGTTCTGAGCGCAGTCTCAGATTATTGCATGGGTTGCTTTTTCCGTAAACTTTTTTTGAAATCTGACACAGCTGTTGCATTAAGGAGTGGGTATATCTATAATTCCATGTGTATAACTTGATTTATCATCTACATTTATGATGAGTATTTCTGTTGAAACGATGTGGCTATGCAAAATCACTTCATGTTTTTGGAACTAGTGAATCATTTTATCTTTATTTATGCTTTTTGTGAATGCTATATTTTGCTGGAAAATGGCTGTGCTTATTGTGGTTTGGTGGAGACCTAACATAATCGTTTCAATTAATAAAATCGCCACCGGACAATTTACATTGACCCCCCCCCACCCCCTTCCTTTTGTAAACTGCTGCTACTCGCTGTTTATTATCTATGCATAGTCACTTCACCCCTACCTAAATGTACCAATTACCTCAACTAACCTGCAGACTGACTCGGTACCGGTGCCCCCTGTATATAGCCTCCACATTGCCTCGGTACCGGTGTGGAAAATGATTTAAGACTGAGACTCTCCAATACAACCCAACATTGCAGAGTTCTGTGCATCCTTTCAAGCACACACTTCTCATTAACCTGAGGTGAGTTATTCACAATTGTCGATGAACAAATAAGGTTTTATATGTAAGATGGTTAAATAATGACCAAAATTATTTATTATATTGTTACTTGTGTCCTGGTCCTATAAGAGCTCTTTGTCACTGAAAGAGCTGCAAAACCTGGACCCGTACAAATCAGCTGGGCTAGACAATCTGGACCCTCTCTTTCTAAAATTATCCGCCGCCATGGTTGCAACCCCTATTACCATTCTGTTCAAACTCTCTTTCGTATCGTCTGAGATCCCTAAAGATTGGAAAGCTGCCGCGGTCATCCCTCTCTTCAAAGGGGGTGACACTCTAGACCCAAACTGTTATAGACCTATATCCATCCTACCCTGCCTTTTTAAAGTCTTTGAAAGACAAGTTAATAAACAGATCACTGACCATTTCGAATCCCACCGTACCTTCTCTGATGTGCAATCCGGTTTCCGAGCTGGTCACGGGTGCACCTCAGCCATGCTCAAGGTACTAAACGATATCATAACCGCCATCAATAAAAGATTGAAGGTGATTGCACAGTACATCGACCTGGCCAAGGCTTTCGACCTTGGTCAATCACTGCATTCATATCGGCAGACTCAACAGCCTTGATTTCTCAAATTACTGCCTCGCCTGGATCACTAACTACTTCTCAGACAGTGCCAAATCGGAGGGCCTGTTGTCCAGACCTCTGGCAGTCTCTATGGGGGTACCACAGGTTTCAATTCTCGGCCGACTCTTTTCTCTGTATATAACAACGATGTCGCTCTTGCTGCAGGTGACTCCCCGATCCACCTGTATGTAGACGACACCATTCTGTATACATCTGGCCCTTCTTTGGACACTGTGTTAACTTCTCTAGGGTAGGGGGCAGCATTGGGAATTTTGGATGAATAGCATGCCCAAATTAAACTGCCTGCTACTCAGCCATAAAAGCTAGAATATGCATATAATTAGTAGATTTGGATAGAAAACACTGATGTTTCTAAAACTGTTTGAATGATGTCTGAGTATAACAGAACTCATATGGCAGGCAAAAGCCTGAGAGAAAAACCCACCAGGAAGTGGGAAATCTGAGGTTTGTAGTTTTTCAACTCATTGCCTATCGAATACACCGTGTCTATGGGGTCATATTGCACTTCCTAAGGCTTCCACTAGATGTCAGTCTTTAGAACCTTGTTTGATGCTTCTACTGTGAAGGAGGGGGTAATGAGAGGGGATTGAGTCAGAGGTCTGCCAGAAAGGCATGAGCTGACCACGCACGTGAGCATTAGCTTGCATTCCATTGCAATTCTAAAGAAAGGAATTCTCCAGTTGTAACATTATTGAAGATTTATGTTAAAAACATCCTAAAGATTGATTCTATACATCGTTTGACATGTTTCTAACGGACTGTAATGGAACTTTTTTACTTTTCATCTGCACCTAGTGATCGCGCCTCATGAATTTTGATTACTGGGCTAAAAGCACGAACAAAAAGGAGGTATTTGATGGACATAAATGGACTTTATTGAACAAACCAAACATTTGTGGAACTGGGATTCCTGGGAGTGCATTCTGATGAAGATCAAAGGTAAGTGAATATTTATAAGGCCATTTCTGACTTCTGTTGACTACACATGGCGGATATTTTGGTCTCTGAGCGCTGTACTCAGATTATTGCATGGTGTGCTTTTTCCGTAAAGTGTTTTTGAAATCTGACGCAGCGGTTGCATTAAGGAGAAGTGCATCTAAAATTCCATGCATAACACTTGTATCTTTTATCAATGTTTATTATGAGTATTTCTGTAAATTGATTTGGCTCTCTGCAAAATCAGATGTTTTGGAACTACTGAAAATAACGAGCCAATGTAAACACCTCCTTTGGCCGCCTTTCCTTCCAGTTCTCTGCTGCCAATGACTGGAACGAATTGCAAAAATCGCTGAAGCTGGAGACTTATATTTCCCTCACTAACTTTAAATATCAGCTATCCGAGCAGCTAACCGATCGCTGCAGCTGTACATAGCCCATCTGTAAATAGCCCACCAAATCCGCCTACCTCCTCCCCATAATTGTTTTCATTTACTTTTCTGCTATTTTGCACACCAGAATTTCTACTCGCACATAATCATCTGCACATCTATCACTCCAGTGTTAATTTGCTAAATTGTAATTACTTCGCTACTATGGCCTATTTATTGCCTACCTCATGCCATTTGCACACACTGTATATAGACTTTCCAATTTTTCTACTGTATTATTGACTGTATGTTTGTTTATTCCATGTGTAACTGTGTTGTTGTTTGTATCGCACTGCTTTGCTTTATCTTGGCCAGGTCACAGTTGTAAATGAGAAGATATTCTCAACTAGCCTACCTGGTTAAATAAAGGTGTTCTCAACTAGCCTACCTGGTTAAATAAAGGTGAAATAAAATAAATATAAAAAACTTCCCGCGAGCCAGGTTGTGAAAAACTCACATTTATTAAACATAAGAATGAGTGTATTGTATAGTGTGTGTGGCAGGCTTACAATGATGGCAAAAATCAACATTTGAGAGTGTGCTGACCCTGGTGCTAGAGGGGGTACAGCTGACCCTGGTGCTAGAGGGGGTACAGCTGACCCTGGTGCTAGAGGGGGTACGCAGCTGGAGGTTGAATGTTTGAAGGGGTACGGGACTATAAAAAGTTTGGGAACCACTGATCTAGTAGAATTAGATGCACACTTTCCCACAATGCATTGGAAGAGATGGCTGCGAGTGATAGGCCCTGGTTTTCTTCAAGTAACCAAACAACAAACCTAGGCTAGTTAATTGGGAAGATGCCCGAAGCTTCTGTGGTTTTCAAATGTAGGCCAAGTAATTTTTGTTCTCCTTAAGAAGATCCTGAGTATTGCGTTTTTTATTTTTACCCTCCTTTTATTGTTCTATTGGCCTTAGTCAGAGATTTTAAACTAAACACTAAACCACCTTTAGATTTCTGAAATATGTCGGCACCGGGACCTGGGGACGTGGCTTTGTTATTGATGTTAATCAGTCCATTTGATATGGATTGGTTTAGTTTGTTGAATTTGGAAAAATCTACATGCACTTGGCCCCACCTACTTAGCCAGTCGGTATACTTCATACTGTTTACAAAACGGCTAAACAGTATGTCTTATGTATGTCCTACGCTAGTATGGGTATTCAGTTCATGTATGTACTACGCTAGTATGGGTATTCAGTTTATGTATGTCGTACGCTAGTATGGGTATTCAGTTTATGTATGTCCTACGCTAGTATGGGTATTCAGTTTATGTATGTCCTACGCTAGTATGGGTATTCAGTTTATGTATGTACTACGCTAGTATGGGTATTCAGTTTATGTATGTAGTACGCTAGTATGGGTATTCAGTTTATGTATGTACTACGCTAGTATGGGTATTCAGTACGCTAGTATGGGTATTCAGTTTATGTGTGTACTACGCTAGTATGGGTATTCAGTACGCTAGTATGGGTATTCAGTTTATGTATGTACTACGCTAGTATGGGTATTCAGTTTATGTATGTACTACGCTAGTATGGGTATTCAGTTTATGTATGTAGTACGCTAGTATGGGTATTCAGTTTATGTATGTCGTACGCTAGTATGGGTATTCAGTTTATGTGTGTACTACGCTAGTATGGGTATTCAGTTTATGTGTGTACTACGCTAGTATGGGTATTCAGTACGCTAGTATGGGTATTCAGTACGCTAGTATGGGTATTCAGTTTATGTATGTAGTACGCTAGTATGGGTATTCAGTACGCTAGTATGGGTATTCAGTTTATGTATGTAGTACGCTAGTATGGGTATTCAGTACGCTAGTATGGGTATTCAGTTTATGTATGTAGTACGCTAGTATGGATATTCGGACACGACCACTATTATTGTGCACAGAGTCCAAGCAACATGTGACTAAGTAAATTCTGACTCCTGAACTTATTGAGGCTTTCCATAACAAAATGGGTTGAATACGTATTGACTTAAGACATCCCTGCTTTTAATTTTGTATTCATTTGTCAATTTCTAAAAACATAATTCCACTTTGACATTATGGGCTATTGTGTAGGCCAGTGACACAACATAAATTTTATATCCATTTAAAATTCATTAAAATGTTGAAAAAGTCAAAGGGTGTGAATACCTTTTGAAGGCACAGTATCTGTTCTTTTCTCTCTGTTGTCTGGTAGTAAAACAATCTGTGTCTAGACAACCTCTCTCTGCCTTAATCTCTCACTCTTCCATTATAATGTCACCTCTCCCTGTGGCCTTAGTCAGCATCCTCAACCACTGAGCACCTACCGACACCGCACTTCCATGGACGTTGAAAAGTATTTGAAATTCAGTCATTCCACCCTGACCTTGATGTTAACGTCCACAGACGGACCGGACCATATCTGGACCTATCATAGACGTATGTTTCACAAGTTTGGACAGTACAGTAAGTAAAGCACAATAGAGTTGGCGCCCCCCCTTGGGTTGTGCCGTGGCAGAGATCTTTGTGGGCTATACTCGGCCTCGTCTCAGGATGGTAAGTTGGTGGTTGAAGATTTCCCTCTAGTGGTGTGGGGGCTGTGCTTTGGCAAAGTGGGTGGGGTTATATCCTTCCTGTTTGGCCCTGTCCGGGGGTATCATCGGATGGGGCCATAGTGTCTCCTGACCCCTCCTGCTCAGCCTCCAGTATTTATGCTGCAGTAGTTTGTGTCGGGGGGCTAGGGTCAGTTTGTTATATCTGGAGTACTTCTGTCCTATCCGGTGTCCTGTGTGAATTTAAGTATGCTCTCTCTAATTCTCTCTTTCTCTCTCTGAGGACCTGAGCCCTAGGACCATGCCTCAGGACTACCTGGCATGATGACTCCTTGCTGTCCCCAGTCCACCTGGCCGTGCTGCTGCTCCAGTTTCAACTGTTCTGCCTGTGATTATTATTATTTGACCATGCTGGTCATTTATGAACATTTGAACATCTTGGCCATGTTATAATCTCCACCCGGCACAGCCAGAAGAGGACTGGCCACCCCACATAGCCTAGTTCCTCTCTAGGTTTTGGCCTTTCTAGGGAGTTTTTCCTAGCCACCGTGCTTCTACAGCTGCATTGCTTGCTGTTTGGGGTTTTAGGCTGGGTTTCTGTACAGCACTTTGAGATATCAGCTGATGTACGAAGGGCTATATAAATAAATTTGATTTGAGTAGAGTAGAGTACAGTACTGTACAGTGAGTAGAGCTGATTGGTTAAAAAAACGCATTCCAGACAGTGTCTGTTTCACAAGTTACCACCGGCTAAATCTACGATGTTAAAATGCCTGTTTACTCTGATCCATCTGACTGAACAATCCACGGTCTCATCAGTCCAGCCAGGAAATGTATAAACTTGGTCTCCACTATAAAAAGCATCGAGACATTATCTCACATTTCTTTTAGACTAACATTTAGTTTTCAACAGCGGACATTTGTATAAACCTTGCTGTTTGTCTCTCTGACATTTGCAACATTCCAGCTGTCCCATAGTAATGAATGTGTCGTGAGTTGGGACGAGACACAGGCAGGGAGCGTTTCTCAGCTAGTCAAAATCATGAATCAGCTGGCATCATTTTTATGGATATATTCAAATAAATGTGAATTGAAAAAATGTCAAACTAGCTGTGCTTCATTTGACGTCTTTCCAGCCTTAGTTTGAAGTGATTGTGTTAGAGGTGTTGTTGGCTAGCTCCTCTGAACTACAGTGTCCTGATGAAATCGCACCTCATTAGCTCATTGTTATGGATGTATCCAAATAAATGTCCCTAGAAAAACAGCTTAAACAAATGCAAATACTTTGCTGTTATTCTGGCTGCACTTTTTGACGTGACTGAGTAAGCCGTAGTTGGCTAGCTAGCAAGCAAGGGATAAGAATGTTGCCAGCGAGTATGGCGATGGAACATTTAGAATGAACGGTTGCTCTGGCAACCGAACCAATAGAATGAACGACCTGACCTGAGCCCTAGGACCATGCCCCAGGACTACCTGACATGATGACTCCTTGCTGTCCCCAGTCCACCTGGCCGTGCTGCTACTCCAGTTTCAACTGTTCTGCCTTACTATTATTCAACCATGCTGGTCATTTATGAACATTTGAACATCTTGGCCACGTTCTGTTATAATCTCCACCCGGCACAGCCAGAAGAGGACTGGCCACCCCACATAAACTGGTTCCTCTCTAGGTTTCTTCCTAGGTTTTGGCCTTTCTAGGGAGTTTTTCCTAGCCACCGTGCTTCTACAGCTGCATTGCTTGCTGTTTGGAGTTTTAGGCTGGGTTTCTGTACAGCACTTTGAGATATCAGCTGATGTACGAAGGGCTATATAAATACATTTGATTTGACCTTCCGGCTTGTGTAGCTAGATGAAATGGAATTAATTAATTAATCACATTAATGTTCATGTTTAATGAAATTATGTAAATCATTATTTGAATATGTTGGTAACCTGTTGTATAAAAGTGATAATGCCCTCAAAGCCAGTGTTTGGAGGATATATTGGCAAGGTTAGCTGGCCCTCAACTTCAGCCTAATAATACCCGTGCCAATATATCCTCCAAACACTGGCTTCTTCAGCATTATCACTTAAGTAGAGTACAGGAATGAAAAGAAAAGTACAGTATGTGCTGTAGTAAACTAAACTCTATTGTAGTCTGCACTATGATGTCCAAACATGTGAAACATTTTTATTTTACCTTCATTTAACTAGGCAAGTCAGTTAAGAACAAATACTTATTTTCAATGACGGCCTAGGAACAGTGGGTTAGCTGCCTGTTCAGGGGCAGAACGACAGATTTGTACCTTGTCAACTCAGGGATTTGATCTAGCAACGTTTCGGTTACTAGTCCATTGTGCAGTACAGATCAGGGACCCATGATGTAATTCCATTACCAGGTGCAAATCCACTTCACTCAATAACCAAAAGAGATTTGTTCAAACTCAAGGTGGCAGGTCATAGCTGATACCCCATTCTTTCTGCAGATATCTTTGAATCTTAATTCAGAGCATGGTGGCATAAAAACGTGATGGCATAAAAACCTGCGGGAGATTTTACCATAATTCTGTTATCAAAGTCTACATTTGCACAGTCCTTCCACTAAATGAATCTTTGTAACGTTATCAGTGGACATTTTAAAGTAGTCCTTGTGAATAGAGATGTATGGTTTGTTATTAAGCTTTGAAATCAATGGTTGTTTGTCACCCAAAAAAAAAGAGTGATGACTACAATTCTGTCTCGGGGAAAATAATGACATGATTTCATTGTAGCTTATACAGAACAAATACAGAGCAATTTATGAATTATGAATGAGTGACTGTGGATGAATATGATACTGTATACAGATATGGCATAATAATCAACTAACCTTAAGGAAGATAAACGTTGTTTGCTATCCGTTATGGTTAGAAATGATGTTAATTGAGCCGGGTTTATCAGATGATTGTGCAGTAGCATAACGTTATCAAGTGGATGTCCAGGCAGCAGGCTACTGTTGCTCTTGTTATTGTTAGCCAAGCAACAAGCTAAAACAACCATCTAGCTATGAACTTACCTTGATCTTTCATGTCTCTCTTTGAATCCATCATTTTATAGTTAGGTTAGTTAGCTCATGTACTGAACATAGAACTGGGATAGTGATTTCTTTGAGAATTTGGAGTGAAATTGTCATCTGTCCAGTGCAGGTAGCTACGGGATTAGCTAGCTAGCACGGTGGGCTAACATGATGCCTAATTTTGCACACTTGTTGGAAGCAAATGATTCCGCAAAACGTTGCTACTCAGTTAAAAACCGAAGCGAGCCACAACAAACTATATTACTGTGTCCCAAAAACGAGAAGAAAAATGTCATTGTTGACCTGAAATCCCTCTGTCCAGTCCGACCAGAGCTTCTGGGTACCAGGGAGCAGAATAACTGTTGAATTTATGAATGCGCAACGCCGGTTCAATGTGACCGGGATCAATTAAACATCGGCAAAAAAAAAATGATGTAAATGATTGCCTGCAGCACAAATACAGTCACCAACTCTCTAGATTACATAAACAACCGAAGCAGCTCTGCTGGGTGAGTAAAATGGTCAACGTGTTCAGAAGTATTTCTATCACTTGTGTCTAGAAGTAGCTAGGTCATTTTAGACAATTAACATTGAATTGGGCCGCTGCCGTTGCGGTCAGCACGCTGGGACCAAACCTTACTCCTCAGCCGGGGCGGCCGGGGCGAAACGCCTTGATTTACTAACGCACCCTTAAAGATGACTCCCGGAAGACATGCGCGGTTTGGTTTGTTACGGTAACGTAGCTATCATATACGAACAAAGCTGTCATTTCACCGCGGCTGTGTTTAGGAACTAGAAAAACGAGGCTACGTATCCTCTTTCTACTAATAATAATAATATAATAATAATAATAATAATATTATATTATATTATTATTACTAATACACGGGGAAAATACAATTGAGCCTTTCTGCAGATGAAACGGGAACAATATTTACGTCTGAAAAATATATATATATATATTTTTTTACCTTTATTTAACAAGGCAAGTCAGTTAAGAACAAATTCTTATTTTCAATGACGGCCTAGGAACAGTGGGTTAACTGCCTGTTCAGGGTCAGAACGACAGGCTTACCAGCTCGGGAGTTTTGAATATGCAACCTTCCGGTTACTAGTCCACCACTCTTACCACTAGGCTACCCTGCCGCCCCTCCACTCTAACCACTAGGCTACCCTGCCGCCCCTCCACTCTAACCACTAGGCTACCCTGCCGCCCCTCCACTCTAACCACTAGGATACCCTGCCGCCCCTCCACTCTAACCACTAGACTACCCTGCCGCCTCTACACTCTAACCACTAGGATACCTACCTCCCCTACACTCTAACCACTAGGCTACCTGCCGCCTCTCCACTCTAACCACTAGGCTACCCTGCCGCCCCTCCACTCTAACCACTAGACTACCCTGCCGCCTCTACACTCTAACCACTAGGATACCTACCTCCCCTACACTCTAACCACTAGGCTACCTGCTGCCCCTACACTCTAACCACTAGGATACCTACCTCCCCTACACTCTAACCACTAGGCTACCTGCCGCCTCTCCACTCTAACCACTAGGCTACCTGCTGCCCCTACACTCTAACCACTAGGCTACCCTGCCACCCCTCCACTCTAACCACTAGGCTACCCTGCCGCCCCTCCACTCTAACCACTAGGCTACCCTGCTGCCCCTCCACTCTAACCACTAGGCTACCCTGCCGCCCCTCCACTCTAACCACTAGGCTACCCTGCCGCCCCTCCACTCTAACCACTAGGCTACCCTGCCGCCCCTCCACTCTAACCACTAGGCTACCCTGCCACCCCTCCACTCTAACCATTAGACTACCTGCCTCCCCTACACTCTAACCACTAGGCTACCCTGACGCCTCTACACTCTAACCACTAGGCTACCCTAACGCCTCTACATTCTAACCACTAGGCTACCCTGCCGCCTCTACACTAACCACTAGGCTACCCTACCGCCTCTACATTCTAACCACTAGGCTACCCTGCCGTCTCTACACTCTAACCACTAGGCTACCCTTCCGCCCCTCCACTCTAACCACTAGGCTACCCTGCCGCCCCTCCACTCTAACCACTAGGCTACCCTGCCACCCCTCCACTCTAACCATTAGACTACCTGCCTCCCCTACACTCTAACCACTAGGCTACCCTGCCGCCTCTACACTCTAACCACTAGGCTACCCTACCGCCTCTACATTCTAACCACTAGGCTACCCTGCCACCTCTACACTCTAACCACTAGGCTACCCTACCGCCTCTACATTCTAACCACTAGGCTACCCTGCCGCCTCTATACTCTAACCACTAGGCTACCCTGCCACCTCTACACTCTAACCACTAGGCTACCCTGCCACCTCTACACTCTAACCACTAGGCTACCCTGCCACCTCTACATTCTAACCACTAGGCTACCCTGCCACCTCTACACTCTAACCACTAGGCTACCCTGCCACCTCTACACTCTAACCACTAGGCTACCCTGCCACCTCTACACTCTAACCACTAGGCTACCCTGCCACCTCTACACTCTAACCACTAGGCTACCCTGCCACCTCTACACTCTAACCACTAGGCTACCCTGCCACCTCTACATTCTAACCACTAGGCTACCCTGCCACCTCTATACTCTAACCACTAGGCTACCCTACCGCCTCTACATTCTAACCACTAGGCTACCCTACCGCCTCTACATTCTAACCACTAGGCTACCCTGCCGCCCCGAATATTATTTGCAATCCAATGCTTGCGTGGGTGTTTGACAGATGCGCCTGATGGTAGCTACAAGTTGTTGCTGGTACTATTCTGTCATCGGCGGTGACAGCAGCCGGTGCTGAGACTCTCTGGAGGCGTTTCTATTTATTTTATATCACCTTTATTTAACCAGGTTGGCCAGTAGAGAACACATTCTCATTTACAACTGTGACCTGGCCAATATAAAGCAAAGCAGTACGAAAAAAACGACAACACAGAGTTACACAGAAACAAACGTACAGTCAATAACACAAAATAAAAGAAAAATATAAAATTATATGTACAGTGTGTGCAAATGTAGAAGAGAGGTAAGGCAATAAATAGGCACTAGAGGAGAAAATAATTACAATATAGCATTACTACTGGAGAGATAGATGTGGAAGTAGAGATACTGGGGTGCAAAAGAGCAAGAGGGTACATTATAATATGGAGATGAGGTAGTTGGGTGTACTATTTACAGATTGGCAGTGTACAGGTAAGCTGCTCTGACAGCTGATGCTTAAAGTTAGAGAGGGAGATATAAGACTCCAATTTCAGTGATTTTTGCAATTCGTTCCAGTCATTGGCAGCAGAGAACTGCAAGGAAAGGCCGCCAAAGTAAGTGTTGGCTTTGGGGATGACCAGTGAAATACACCTGCTGGAGCGCGTGCTACAGGTGGGTGTTGCTATGATGACCAGTGAGCTGAGATAAGGCGGGGCTTTTACCTTCCAAAGACTTATAGATGACCTGGAGCCAGTGGGTTTGGTGATGAATATGTAGTGAGGGCCAGGAAACGAGAGCATACAGGTCGCAGTGGTGGGTAGTGTTTGTGGCTTTGATGATGAAACGAATGGCACTGTGACAGACTACATCCAGTTTGCTGAGTAGAGTGTTGGAGGATATTTTGTATATTACTTTGCCGAAGTCAAAGATCAGTAGGATAGTCAGTTTTACGAGGGTATGTTTGGCAGCAAGAGTGAAGGGGACTTTGTTTGCGAAATAGGAAGCAGATTCTAAATTTAATTTTGGATTGGTGGTGACCGTGTTTCCAAGCCTCAGTGCAGTGGGCAGCTGGGAGGAGGTGCTCTTATTCTCCATGGACTTTACAGTGTCCCAGAACTATTTGGAATTTGTGCTACAGGATGCACATTTCTGCTTGAAAAAGCTGGCCTTTGCTTTCCTAACTCACTGTGTATATTGGTTCCTGACTTCCCTGAACAGTTGCATATCGGGGGCGCTATTCGATGCTAATACTGGTCAAGGACAGTCAAGTCTGGGGTGAACCAAGGACTATATCTGTTCTTAGTTCTACATTTTTTGAATGGGGCATGCTTATTTAAGATGATGAGGAAAGCACTTTTAAAGAGCAACCAGGCATCCTTCCAGGATGAGGTCAATATCCTTCCAGGATACCCGGGCCAGGTTGATTAGAAAGGCCTGAAAGGCAGTGAATAAAATGCTTAGTTGGACTATCACTAGTTTTTCAACAGGACAATGACCCAACACACCTCCAGGCTGTGTAAGGGCTAATTGACCACGAAGGTGAGTGATGGAGTGCTGCATCAAATGTCTTGGCCTCCACAACCCAATTAATCCAGGTGAAGCTGGATTAAGAGAATGCCAAGAGTGTGCAAAGCTGTCATCAAGGCAAAGGATGGCTACTTTGAAGATTCTCAAATATAAAATATATTTAGATTGGTTTAACAATTTTTTGGTTACTACATGTTCCCATATGTGTTATTTCGTAGTTTTTTACAATGTAGAAAATAGTACAAATAATGGTTAATGTGTAATTCAATCATTAATTGCTTAGTATATGATATACTGCATCTATGCCCCCCTTTAAATCTGAATGTATCTACGTCCCCCTTTAAATCTGAATGTATCTATGTCCCCCTTTAAATCTGAATGTATCTACATTTTTTTCTACTGTGTTATTGACTTGTTAATTGTTTACTCCATGTGTAACTCTGTGTTGTCTGTTCACACTGCTATGATTTATCTTGGCCAGCTCGCAGTTGTAAATGAGAACTTGTCCTCAACTAGCCTACCTGGTTAAATAAAGGTGAAATAAAAAAAATAAAAAATAAAAATCTGAATGTATCTACGTCCCCCTTTAAATATGAATGTATTCACAAGAAAACAAAGGCAAGTTATTATTCATTACTTTGTAGTTTATAAACCCAAGCTCGTGCAAAAGATAAAGTAGAAAAAATACATATTTTTAAATAAATAACATTAAAAATAACTTTGATGTTCTCAACCTGCATAGTGCCCAGCACTTTGATAGATTGTGAGAACGCTCATAAATGGCTCAAAGTTCAGTTTGAATGACACCCTGCAAAAGTTTTCAGAAAAATAATAATGTGTGTAGTGTGTTGTAATATTGGGTTGATGGGATAGTACACTGTCCAGTAGTATTGGGTTGATGGGATAGTACACTGTCCAGTAGTATTGGGTTGATGGGATAGTACACTGTGGTGTCCAGTAGTATTGGGTTGATGGGATAGTACACTGTGGTGTCCAGTAGTATTGGGTTGATGGGATAGTACACTGTCCAGTAGTATTGGGTTGATGGGATAGTACACTGTGGTGTCCAGTAGTATTGGGTTGATGGGATAGTACACTGTCCAGTAGTATTGGGTTGATGGGATAGTACACTGTGGTGTCCAGTAGTATTGGGTTGATGGGATAGTACACTGTGGTGTCCAGTAGTATTGGGTTGATGGGATAGTACACTGTCCAGTAGTATTGGGTTGATGGGATAGTACACTGTCCAGTGGTATTGGGTTGATGGGATAGTACACTGTCCAGTAGTATTGGGTTGATGGGATAGTACACTGTGGTGTCCAGTAGTGTTGGGTTGATGGGATAGTACACTGTCCAGTAGTATTGGGTTGATGGGATAGTACACTGTCCAGTAGTGTTGGGTTGATGGGATAGTACACTGTGGTGTCCAGTAGTATTGGGTTGATGGGATAGTACACTGTCCAGTAGTGTTGGGTTGATGGGATAGTACACTGTGGTGTCCAGTAGTGTTGGGTTGATGGGATAGTAAACTGTCCAGTAGTATTGGGTTGATGGGATAGTACACTGTCCAGTAGTATTGGGTTGATGGGATAGTAAACTGTGGTGTCCAGTAGTGTTGGGTTGATGGGATAGTACACTGTGGTGTCCAGTAGTGTTGGGTTGATGGGATAGTACACTGTGGTGTCCAGTAGTGTTTGGGTTGATGTGATAGTACACTGTCCAGTAGTATTGGGTTGATGGGATAGTACACTGTCCAGTAGTATTGGGTTGATGGGATAGTACACTGTGGTGTTGGATTGATGGGATAGTACACTGTGGTGTTGGGTGGATGGGATAGTACACTGTGGTGTTGGGTTGATGGGATAGTACACTGTCCAGTAGTATTGGGTTGATGGGATAGTACACTGTCCAGTAGTATTGGGTTGATGGGATAGTACACTGTCCAGTAGTGTTGGGTTGATGGGATAGTACACTGTCCAGTAGTGTTGGGTTGATGGGATAGTACACTGTCCAGTAGTGTTGGGTTGATGGGATAGTACACTGTGGTGTCCAGTAGTATTGGGTTGATGGGATAGTACACTGTCCAGTAGTGTTGGGTTGATGAGATAGTACACTGTCCAGTAGTATTGGGTTGATGGGATAGTACACTGTCCAGTAGTGTTGGGTTGATGGGATAGTACACTGTCCAGTAGTATTGGGTTGATGGGATAGTACACTGTGGTGTCCAGTAGTGTTGGGTTGATGGGATAGTACACTGTGGTGTTGGGTTGATGGGATAGTACACTGTGGTGTCCAGTAGTATTGGGTTGATGGGATAGTACACTGTCCAGTAGTATTGGGTTGATGGGATAGTACACTGTGGTGTCCAGTAGTGTTGGGTTGATGGGATAGTACACTGTGGTGTCCAGTAGTATTGGGTTGATGGGATAGTACACTGTCCAGTAGTATTGGGTTGATGGGATAGTACACTGTCCAGTAGTGTTGGGTTGATGGGATAGTACACTGTGGTGTCCAGTAGTATTGGGTTGATGGGATAGTACACTGTGGTGTCCAGTAGTGTTGGGTTGATGGGATAGTACACTGTCCAGTAGTGTTAGGTTGATGGGATAGTACACTGTCCAGTAGTCTTAGGTTGATGGGTTGCTTCTCCATTATTTCTTCTGTCTCTCAGGGAACAGCCATCTCCATTTCTCATTATGCAGAAAGCAAAACAGTAAGTCATTATACAGCTGAGGAACAGTCAGTCATTATACAGCTGAGGAACAGTCAATTCATTATACAGCTGAGGAACAGTCAGTCATTATACAGCTGAGGAACAGTCGGTCATTATACAGCTGAGGAACAGTTAGTCATTATACAGCTGAGGAACAGTGAATTCATTATACAGCTGAGGAACAGTCAATTCATTATACAGCTGGAGGAACAGTTAGTCATTATACAGCTGAGGAACTGTCAGTCATTATACAGCTGAAGAACTGTCAGTCATTATACAGCTGAGGAACAGTCAGTCATTATACAGCTGAGGAACTGTCAATTCATTATACAGCTGGAAGAACAGTCAGTCATTATACAGCTGGAAGAACAGTCAGTCATTATACAGCTGGAAGAACAGTCAGTCATTATACAGCTGAGGAACTGTCAGTCATTATACAGCTGAGGAACTGTCAGTCATTATACAGCTGAGGAACTGTCAGTCATTATACAGCTGAAGAACTGTCAGTCATTATACAGCTGAGGAACAGTCAGTCATTATACAGCTGAGGAACTGTCAATTCATTATACAGCTGGAAGAACAGTCAGTCATTATACAGCTGGAAGAACAGTCAGTCATTATACAGCAGAGGAACAGTCAGTCATTATACACCTGGAGGAACAGTCAGTCATTAAACAGATGGAACATCAGACATTACATTCAAATCAGATCTAGCAGTGTATGACTGTCACTACTATACTACCATTACCATGGACTTGTCTGGATGCAGTACTCACCTTTCTACCCCAAGAAGAGGTGGTGTGTTTGGACTTGAGCTCCTCCACTGATTCATAGGTGTGGTTGTTAGCAGAAGGTCTGGCTGATCCTTTCAGTCCTAACTCTGGTATGTGTTCATAAGGTCTGGCTGATCCTTTCAGTCCTAACTCTGGTATGTGTTCATAAGGTCTGGCTGATCCTTTCAGTCCTAACTCTGGTATGTGTTCATAAGGTCTGGCTGATCCTTTCAGTCCTAACTCTGGTATGTGTTCATAAGGTCTGGCTGATCCTTTCAGTCCTAACTCTGGTATGTGTTCATAAGGTCTGGCTGATCCTTTCAGTCCTAACTCTGGTATGTGTTCATAAGGTCTGGCTGATCCTTTCAGTCCTAACTCTGGTATGTGTTCATAAGGTCTGGCTGATCCTTTCAGTCCTAACTCTGGTATGTGTTCATAAGGTCATAAGGTCTTGGCTGATCCTTTCAGTCCTAACTCTGGTATGTGTTCATAAGGTCTGGCTGATCCTTTCAGTCCTAACTCTGGTATGTGTTCATAAGGTCTGGCTGATCCTTTCAGTCCTAACTCTGGTATGTGTTCATAAGGTCTGGCTGATCCTTTCAGTCCTAACTCTGGTATGTGTTCATAAGGTCTGGCTGATCCTGGTATGTGTTCATAAGGTCTGGCTGATCCTTTCAGTCCTTCTGGTATGTGTTCATAAGGTCTGGCTGATCCTTTCAGTCCTAACTCTGGTATGTGTTCATAAGGTCTGGCTGATCCTTTCAGTCCTAACTCTGGTATGTGTTCATAAGGTCTGGCTGATCCTTTCAGTCCTAACTCTGGTATGTGTTCATAAGGTCTGGCTGATCCTTTCAGTCCTAACTCTGGTATGTGTTCATAAGGTCTGGCTGATCCTTTCAGTAACTCTGGTATGTGTTCATAAGGTCTGGCTGACAGTCCTAACTCTGGTATGTGTTCATAAGGTCTGGCTGATCCTTTCAGTCCTAACTCTGGTATGTGTTCATAAGGTCTGGCTGATCCTTTCAGTCCTAACTCTGGTATGTGTTCATAAGGTCTGGCTGATCCTTTCAGTCCTAACTCTGGTATGTGTTCATAAGGTCTGGCTGATCCTTTCAGTCCTAACTCTGTATGTGTTCATAAGGTCTGGCTGATCCTTTCAGTCCTAACTCTGGTATGTGTTCATAAGGTCTGGCTGATCCTGGTATGTGTTTTCAGTCCTAACTCTGGTATGTGTTCATAAGGTCTGGCTGATCCTTTCAGTCCTAACTCTGGTATGTGTTCATAAGGTCTGGCTGATCCTTTCAGTCCTAACTCTGGTATGTGTTCATAAGGTCTGGCTGATCCTTTCAGTCCTAACTCTGGTATGTGTTCATAAGGTCTGGCTGATCCTTTCAGTCCTAACTCTGGTATGTGTTCATAAGGTCTGGCTGATCCTTTCAGTCCTAACTCTGGTATGTGTTCATAAGGTCTGGCTGATCCTTTCAGTCCTAACTCTGGTATGTGTTCATAAGGTCTGGCTGATCCTTTCAGTCCTAACTCTGGTATGTGTTCATAAGGTCTGGCTGATCCTTTCAGTCCTAACTCTGGTATGTGTTCATAAGGTCTGGCTGATCCTTTCAGTCCTAACTCTGGTATGTGTTCATAAGGTCTGGCTGATCCTTTCAGTCCTAACTCTGGTATGTGTTCATAAGGTCTGGCTGATCCTTTCAGTCCTAACTCTGGTATGTGTTCATAAGGTCTGGTCCTAACTCTGGTATGTGATCCTTTCAGTCCTAACTCTGGTATGTGTTCATAAGGTCTGGCTGATCCTTTCAGTCCTAACTCTGGTATGTGTTCATAAGGTCTGGCTGATCCTTTCAGTCCTAATGGATGATGTCATCATAAGGTCTGGCTGATCCTTTCAGTCCTAACTCTGGTATGTGTTCATAAGGTCTGGCTGATCCTTTCAGTCCTAACTCTGGTATGTGTTCATAAGGTCTGGCTGATCCTTTCAGTCCTAACTCTGGTATGTGTTCATAAGGTCTGGCTGATCCTTTCAGTCCTAACTCTGGTATGTGTTCATAAGGTCTGGCTGATCTCTTTCAGTCCTGAAGTCCTAACTCTGGTATGTGTTCATAAGGTCTGGCTGATCCTTTCAGTCCTAACTCTGGTATGTGAAGTCTGGCTGATCCTTTCAGTAACTCTGGTATGTGTTCATAAGGTCTGGGTGTGTTTAAGGTCTGGGGTTGGGACTCTGGTATGTGTTCATAAGGTCTGGCTGATCCTTTCAGTCCTAACTCTGGTATGTGTTCATAAGGTCTGGCTGATCCTTTCAGTCCTAACTCTGGTATGTGTTCATAAGGTCTGGCTGATCCTTTCAGTCCTAACTCTGGTATGTGTTCATAAGGTCTGGCTGATCCTTTCAGTCCTAACTCTGGTATGTGTTCATAAGGTCTGGCTGATCCTTTCAGTCCTAACTCTGGTATGTGTTCATAAGGTCTGGCTGATCCTTTCAGTCCTAACTCTGGTATGTGTTCATAAGGTCTGGCTGATCCTTTCAGTCCTAACTCTGGTATGTGTTCATAAGGTCTGGCTGATCCTTTCAGTCCTAACTCTGGTATGTGTTCATAAGGTCTGGCTGATCCTTTCAGTCCTAACTCTGGTATGTGTTCATAAGGTCTGGCTGATCCTTTCAGTCCTAACTCTGGTATGTGTTCATAAGGTCTGGCTGATCCTTTCAGTCCTAACTCTGGTATGTGAGGTCTGGCTGATCCTTTCAGTCCTAACTCTGGTATGTGTTCAGGTCTGGCTGATCCTTTCAGTCCTAACTCTGGTATGTGTTCATAAGGTCTGGCTGATCCTTTCAGTCCTAACTCTGGTATGTGTTCATAAGGTCTGGCTGATCCTTTCAGTCCTTCTGGTATGTGTTCATAAGGTCTGGCTGATCCTTTCAGTCCTAACTCTGTATCCTGTTCATAAGGTCTGGCTGATCCTTTCAGTCCTAACTCTGTATGTGTTCATAAGGTCTGGCTGATCCTTTCAGTCCTAACTCTGGTATGTGTTCATAAGGTCTGGCTGATCCTTTCAGTCCTAACTCTGGTATGTGTTCATAAGGTCTGGCTGATCCTTTCAGTCCTAACTCTGGTATGTGTTCATAAGGTCTGGCTGATCCTTTCAGTCCTAACTCTGGTATGTGTTCATAAGGTCTGGCTGATCCTTTCAGTCCTAACTCTGGTATGTGTTCATAAGGTCTGGCTGATCCTTTCAGTCCTAACTCTGGTATGTGTTCATAAGGTCTGGCTGATCCTTTCAGTCCTAACTCTGGTATGTGTTCAGGTCTGGCATCCTTTCAGTCCTAACTCTGGTATGTGTTCATAAGGTCTGGCTGATCCTTTCAGTCCTAACTCTGGTATGTGTTCATAAGGTCTGGCTGATCCTTTCAGTCCTAACTCTGGTATGTGTTACATGTGTCTCTCTGATCCTTTCAGTCCTAACTCTGGTATGTGTTCATAAGGTCTGGCTGATCCTTTCAGTCCTAACTCTGGTATGTGTTCATAAGGTCTGGCTGATCCTTTCAGTCCTAACTCTGGTATGGTTCATAAGGTCTGGCTGATCCTTTCAGTCCTATGTGTTCACTCTGGTATGTGTTCATAAGGTCTTGATCCTTTCAGTCCTAACTCTGGTATGTGTTCATAAGGTCTGGCTGATCCTTTCAGTCCTAACTCTGGTATGTGTTCATAAGGTCTGGCTGATCCTTTCAGTCCTGTTGTGTTCATAAGGTCTGGCTGATCCTTTCAGTCCTAACTCAAATGCTGATCCTTTCAAAGGATGTGTTCTAAGTCTGGCTGATCCTTTCAGTCCTAACTCTGTATGTGTTCATAAGGTCTGGCTGATCCTTTCAGTCCTAACTCTGGTATGTGTTCAAAGGTCTGGCTGATCCTTTCAGTCCTAACTCTGGTATGTGTTCATAAGGTCTGGCTGATCCTTTCAGTCCTAACTCTGGTATGTGTTCATAAGGTCTGGCTGATCCTTTCAGTCCTAACTCTCTGTGTTGGTATGTGTTCATAAGGTCTGGCTGATCCTTTCAGTCCTAACTCTGGTATGTGTTCATAAGGTCTGGCTGATCCTTTGGGAGTCCTAAGTCTGGGATGTGTTCATAAGGTGCTGATCCTTTCAGTCCTAACTCTGGTATGTGTTCATAAGGTCTGGCTGATCCTTTCAGTCACCCTGTTGGTCACTCTTTCAGTCCCACAGGCTCCTCACAGCTCTCACACTGATCCCCCAGCTTCTCTCTGTATGTGTTTGACTTGGCTGATGACGTCATACTCTGGTATCTGTCTGGAAGGTCTGGGTGATCCTTTCAATTTAACTCTGGTGTTATAACTGTTTAGACCCTCTGGTGACTGATATACTGTATTCTGTGAACACCACTCATTATAACTGACCTTTCAGTCCAGCAGGCTATTTCTGATGTACTGTAGGGGTGCAGGGCCACCACCATTATAACTGGTTTGATGTTATTTACTGATAGCCCTTCCTGTATTCAGTGAACTCCATGCTATTGTTGGGGATTCATGGATGTATTTACTGATATGTGTATTCTGTGACCCTTTCAGTCATAACTCTGGACCAGGTGTATTTCTAGATAACTCTAGGTACAGTTCCTAACTTCTGGTTGTGACACATGAGGAAGTGTATTTACTGATATACTGTTTCTGTGAACACCACCATTATAACTCACCATGTATTTACTGATATACTGTGTATTCTGTGAACACCACCATTATAACTGACCAGATGTATTTACTGATATAATGTATTCTGTGAACACTACCATTATAACTGACCAGATGTATTTACTGATATACTGTATTCTGTGCACACCACCATTATAACTGACCAGATGTATTTACTGATATACTGTATTCTGGAAGTGAACACGACATCATCAATTTTACTCTACTATTATAACTGACCAGATGTATTTACTGATATACTGTATTCTGTGAACACCACCATTATAACTGACCATGTATTTACTGATATACTGTATTCTGTGCACACCACCATTATAACTGACCATGTATTTACTGATATACTGTATTCTGTGCACACCACCATTATAACTGACCAGATGTATTTACTGATATACTGTATTCTGTGCACACCACCATTATAACTGACCATGTATTTACTGATATACTGTATTCTGTGAACACCACCATTATAACTGACCAGATGTATTTACTGATATACTGTATTCTGTGAACACCACCATTATAACTGACCAGATGTATTTACTGATATACTGTATTCAGTGCACACCACCATTATAACTGACCATGTATTTACTGATATACTGTATTCTGTGCACACCACCATTATAACTGACCATGTATTTACTGATATACTGTATTCTTGAACACTACCATTATAACTGACCAGATGTATTTACTGATATAATGTATTCTGTGAACACTACCATTATAACTGACCATGTATTTACTGATATACTGTATTCTGTGAACACCACCATTATAACTGACCAGATGTATTTACTGATATAATGTATTCTGTGAACACTACCATTATAACTGACCATGTATTTACTGATATACTGTATTCTGTGAACACCACCATTATAACTGACCAGATGTATTTACTGATATACTGTATTCTGTGAACACTACTATTATAACTGACCAGATGTATTTACTGATATACTGTATTCTGTGCACACTACCATTATAACTGACCAGATGTATTTACTGATATACTGTATTCTGTGAACACCACCATTATAACTGACCATGTATTTACTGATATACTGTTTTCTGTGAACACCACCATTATAACTCACCATGTATTTACTGATATACTGTATTCTGTGAACACCACCATTATAACTGACCAGATGTATTTACTGATATAATGTATTCTGTGAACACTACCATTATAACTGACCAGATGTATTTACTGATATACTGTATTCTGTGAACACTGCTATTATAACTGACCAGATGTATTTACTGATATACTGTATTCTGTGCACACCACCATTATAACTGACCATGTATTTACTGATATACTGTTTTCTGTGAACACCACCATTATAACTCACCATGTATTTACTGATATACTGTATTCTGTGAACACCACCATTATAACTGACCAGATGTATTTACTGATATAATGTATTCTGTGAACACTACCATTATAACTGACCAGATGTATTTACTGATATACTGTATTCTGTGCACACCACCATTATAACTGACCAGATGTATTTACTGATATACTGTATTCTGTGAACACTACTATTATAACTGACCAGATGTATTTACTGATATACTGTATTCTGTGAACACCACCATTATAACTGACCATGTATTTACTGATATACTGTATTCTGTGAACACTACCATTATAACTGACCAGATGTATTTACTGATATAATGTATTCTGTGAACACTACCATTATAACTGACCAGATGTATTTACTGATATACTGTATTCTGTGCACACCACCATTATAACTGACCAGATGTATTTACTGATATACTGTATTCTGTGAACACTACTATTATAACTGACCAGATGTATTTACTGATATACTGTATTCTGTGAACACCACCATTATAACTGACCATGTATTTACTGATATACTGTATTCTGTGCACACCACCATTATAACTGACCATGTATTTACTGATATACTGTATTCTGTGCACACCACCATTATAACTGACCAGATGTATTTACTGATATACTGTATTCTGTGCACACCACCATTATAACTGACCATGTATTTACTGATATACTGTATTCTGTGAACACCACCATTATAACTGACCAGATGTATTTACTGATATACTGTATTCTGTGAACACTACCATTATAACTGACCAGATGTATTTACTGATATACTGTATTCAGTGCACACCACCATTATAACTGACCATGTATTTACTGATATACTGTATTCTGTGCACACCACCATTATAACTGACCATGTATTTACTGATATACTGTATTCTGTGAACACTACCATTATAACTGACCAGATGTATTTACTGATATAATGTATTCTGTGAACACTACCATTATAACTGACCATGTATTTACTGATATACTGTATTCTGTGAACACCACCATTATAACTGACCAGATGTATTTACTGATATAATGTATTCTGTGAACACTACCATTATAACTGACCATGTATTTACTGATATACTGTATTCTGTGAACACCACCATTATAACTGACCAGATGTATTTACTGATATACTGTATTCTGTGAACACTACTATTATAACTGACCAGATGTATTTACTGATATACTGTATTCTGTGCACACTACCATTATAACTGACCAGATGTATTTACTGATATACTGTATTCTGTGAACACCACCATTATAACTGACCATGTATTTACTGATATACTGTTTTCTGTGAACACCACCATTATAACTCACCATGTATTTACTGATATACTGTATTCTGTGAACACCACCATTATAACTGACCAGATGTATTTACTGATATAATGTATTCTGTGAACACTACCATTATAACTGACCAGATGTATTTACTGATATACTGTATTCTGTGAACACTGCTATTATAACTGACCAGATGTATTTACTGATATACTGTATTCTGTGCACACCACCATTATAACTGACCATGTATTTACTGATATACTGTTTTCTGTGAACACCACCATTATAACTCACCATGTATTTACTGATATACTGTATTCTGTGAACACCACCATTATAACTGACCAGATGTATTTACTGATATAATGTATTCTGTGAACACTACCATTATAACTGACCAGATGTATTTACTGATATACTGTATTCTGTGCACACCACCATTATAACTGACCAGATGTATTTACTGATATACTGTATTCTGTGAACACTACTATTATAACTGACCAGATGTATTTACTGATATACTGTATTCTGTGAACACCACCATTATAACTGACCATGTATTTACTGATATACTGTATTCTGTGAACACTACCATTATAACTGACCAGATGTATTTACTGATATACTGTATTCTGTGAACACTGCTATTATAACTGACCAGATGTATTTACTGATATACTGTATTCTGTGCACACCACCATTATAACTGACCATGTATTTACTGATATACTGTTTTCTGTGAACACCACCATTATAACTGACCAGATGTATTTACTGATATACTGTATTCTGTGAACACTACCATTATAACTGACCAGATGTATTTACTGATATACTGTATTCAGTGCACACCACCATTATAACTGACCATGTATTTACTGATATACTGTATTCTGTGCACACCACCATTATAACTGACCATGTATTTACTGATATACTGTATTCTGTGAACACTACCATTATAACTGACCAGATGTATTTACTGATATAATGTATTCTGTGAACACTACCATTATAACTGACCATGTATTTACTGATATACTGTATTCTGTGAACACCACCATTATAACTGACCAGATGTATTTACTGATATAATGTATTCTGTGAACACTACCATTATAACTGACCATGTATTTACTGATATACTGTATTCTGTGAACACCACCATTATAACTGACCAGATGTATTTACTGATATACTGTATTCTGTGAACACTACTATTATAACTGACCAGATGTATTTACTGATATACTGTATTCTGTGCACACTACCATTATAACTGACCAGATGTATTTACTGATATACTGTATTCTGTGAACACCACCATTATAACTGACCATGTATTTACTGATATACTGTTTTCTGTGAACACCACCATTATAACTCACCATGTATTTACTGATATACTGTATTCTGTGAACACCACCATTATAACTGACCAGATGTATTTACTGATATAATGTATTCTGTGAACACTACCATTATAACTGACCAGATGTATTTACTGATATACTGTATTCTGTGCACACCACCATTATAACTGACCATGTATTTACTGATATACTGTATTCTGTGAACACCACCATTATAACTGACCAGATGTATTTACTGATATACTGTATTCTGTGAACACTACCATTATAACTGACCAGATGTATTTACTGATATACTGTATTCTGTGAACACCACCATTATAACTGACCAGATGTATTTACTGATATACTGTATTCTGTGAACACTACTATTATAACTGACCAGATGTATTTACTGATATACTGTATTCTGTGAACACCACCATTATAACTGACCATGTATTTACTGATATACTGTATTCTGTGAACACCACCATTATAACTGACCAGATGTATTTACTGATATACTGTTTTCTGTGAACACCACCATTATAACTGACCATGTATTTACTGATATACTGTATTCAGTGCACACCACCATTATAACTGACCAGATGTATTTACTGATATACTGTATTCTGTGAACACTACTATTATAACTGACCAGATGTATTTACTGATATACTGTATTCTGTGCACACCACCATTATAACTGACCATGTATTTACTGATATACTGTTTTCTGTGAACACCACCATTATAACTCACCATGTATTTACTGATATACTGTATTCTGTGAACACCACCATTATAACTGACCAGATGTATTTACTGATATACTGTATTCTGTGAACACTACCATTATAACTGACCAGATGTATTTACTGATATACTGTATTCTGTGAACACCACCATTATAACTGACCAGATGTATTTACTGATATACTGTATTCAGTGCACACCACCATTATAACTGACCAGATGTATTTACTGATATACTGTATTCTGTGAACACTACCATTATAACTGACCATGTATTTACTGATATACTGTATTCTGTGAACACTACCATTATAACTGACCATGTATTTATTGATATACTGTATTCTGTGAACACTACCATTATAACTGACCAGATGTATTTACTGATATACTGTATTCTGTGAACACTACCATTATAACTGACCAGATGTATTTACTGATATACTGTATTCTGTGAACACTACCATTATAACTGACCATGTATTTACTGATATACTGTATTCTGTGAACACCACCATTATAACTGCCCAGATGTATTTACTGATATACTGTTTTCTGTGAACACTACCATTATAACTGACAAGAGGCCTACTTGAACCAGTTAGACACACACTATCTTACAAAATGTCTTCTTGAATACCTTCTTGAATTCAAATGATAACATAAAGATCGTGTAGCTTGGTCTCAGATCTGTGAAGTTGGCAAGACAGCACAAATAGACCAGGCTAGAGACAGTCTCTCCTCACCTCTAGACAGGAGCAGATCAGGTACTCTCTAAAGGGTTAAACAACTGGTCTGGGCCAGGCTAGAGACAAAATCTCTCCTCACCTCTAGACAGGAACAGGTCAGGTACTCTCTGAAGGGCTCTATGGGGCTGGTCTTGTAGTGTTCTATCAGTTCTCCCAGGGTCTCATGCTCCTCTGTGTCTCCAGACACTATGAACTGGCCTGACTTACTCTGGTTGATCACAAAGTGTCTGCATCGATCACGGCCTCTGGAAGACAATAATAACACTGGTAAGTCCGGGGTATGATGTTGTATTATACTGTGGTCCACTGTTATCTCCACTATTATCTATGCTATCTCCACTGTTATCTCCGCTGTTATCTATGTTATCGCCATTGTTATCTCCACTGTTATCTGTGTTATCTCCACGGGCGTGCTATTTCCACAGTTACCTACAGTATGTTATCTCCTCTGTTATCTATGTTATCTGCACTGTTATACGTATTATCTCCACTGTTATCTCCACTATTATCTATGCTATCTCCACTGTTAACTCCGCTGTTATCTATGTTATCTCCAATGGTATATATGTTATCTCTACTGGTATATATGTTATCTCTACTGTTATACGTATTATCTCCACTGTTATCTCCACTATTATCTATGCTATCTCCACTGTTAACTCCGCTGTTATCTATGTTATCTCCACTGGTATCTATGTTATCTCCACTGGTATCTATGTTATCTCTACTGTTATCTATGCTATCTCCACTGTTAACTCCGCTGTTATCTATGTTATCTCCACTGGTATCTATGCTATCTCCACTCTTATATATGTTATCTCCACTGTTATCTATGTTATCGCCAATGTTATCTCCACTCTTATATATGTTATCTCCACTGTTATCTCCAATATTATCTATGCTATCTCCGCTGTTATATCTCCTGTTATCTTTGTTATCTCCACTGGTATGTAATCTCCACTTTTATATATGTTATCTCCACAGCTATCTATGTTATCTTGACTTTTATCTATGATATCTCCACTGTTATATATTTCTTCTCCATTGTTATCTCTACTGTTATCTATGGTATCTCCACGGTCCAATTTATATTATCTCCAATTTTATATATGTTATCTCCACTATTATCTACTGTATGTTATCTGCACTGTTATATGTATTATCTCCACTGTTATATATTTCTTCTCCATTGTTATCTCTACTGTTATCTATGTTATCGCCAATGTTATCTCCACTCTTATCTATGTTATCTCCACAGCTATCTATGTTATCTTGACTGTTATCTATGCTATCTCCACTGTTATCACCACTTTATCTCCACTGTTATATATGTTATCTCCACTGTTATCTCTACCAATATATATATATGTTGTCTCCACTGTTACCTATGTCATCTCCACTTGTATGTTATATCCACTGTTTTCTATGTTATCTCCACTGTTATCTCCACGTTAACCTATTTTTTATCTCCGCCGTTAACTATGTTATCTCCGCTGTTATATATGTTATCTCCACTGTTATCTCCGCCATTAACTATGTTATCTCCGCTGTCATATATGTTATCTCCACTGTTATCTCCGCCGTTAACTTTGTTATTTCCACTGTTATATATGTTATCTCCACTGTTATCTCTACTAATATATATATGTTATCTCCACTGTTGTCTCCACTGTTAAATAAATAAATAAAAAACAAATATCTCTGCTGTTATCTTTACTGTTATCTATGTTATCTCCACTGTTATCACCGTCGTTATCTATGTTATCTCCGCCGTTAACTATGTTATCTCCGCTGTTATATATGTTATCTCCACTGTTATCTCTGCCGTTATCTATGTTATCTCCGCTGTTAACTATGCTATCTCCGCTGTTATATATGTTATCTCCACTGTTATCTCCGCCGTTATCTATGTTATCTCCGCTGTTAACTATGCTATCTCCGCTGTTAACTATGTTATCTCCACTGTTATCTCCGCCGTTAACTATGTTATCTCCGCTGTTATATATGTTATCTCCACTGTTATCTCTGCCGTTATCTATGTTATCTCCGCTGTTATATATGTTATCTCCACTGTTATCTCTGCCGTTATCTATGTTATCTCCGCTGTTATATATGTTGTCTCCACTGTTATCTATTTTATCTCCACTCGTACCTCTGTTATCTCCATTTTTATCTCCACTGTTATTTCCACTGTTTTCTATGTTATCTCCACTGTTAAATAAATAAAGGTTAAATAAATAAATAAAAAGAAATATCTCTGCTGTTATCTATTTTATCTCCACTGTTATTTCCACTGTTATTTATGTTATCTCCACTGGTATCTCCACTGTTATCTATGTTATCTTCACTGTTTTTAAAGAACAAATTCTTATTTACAATGACGGCCAAACCCTCCCTAACCTGACGACGCTGAGCCAATTGTGTGCCGCCCTATGGGACTCCCGATCACGGCCTGTTATGATACAGCCCGGTATCAAACCAGGGTCTGTAGTGACTAGCACTGAGGTGCAGTCCCTTAGACCGCTGTGCCACTCGGGAACCCTGTTATCTCTGTTATCTACGATAGAAGAACAACAACCAGAACGAACCTGTATGACAGGATGTATCCCATGGCTTTGTCACTTAGTCGGATCAGGAAACAGCCCAGTTCTTTGTCTCTCAGCATCTCTTCCGCATCTCTACAGAGGCATTAAAAAGTATTAAAAAGCAATATAAACCCATGCAAAACATATCCCTCAACCCTCATAAAGGTATTATTGATATGTTATAGGGGGGTATTATTGATATGTTATAGGGAGTTATTATTGATATGGGAGGTATTATTGATATGTTATAGGGAGGTATTATTGATATGGGAGGTATTATTGATATGTTATAGGGGGTATTATTGATATGTTATAGGGGGGTATTATTGATATGTTATAGGGAGGTATTATTGATATGTTATAGGGAGGTATTATTGATATGGGAGGTATTATTGATATGTTATAGGGGGGTATTATTGATATGTTATAGGGAGGTATTATTGATATGTTATAGGGGTATTATTGATATGTTATAGGGGGGTATTATTGATATGGGAGGTATTATTGATATGTTATAGGGGGTATTATTGATATGTTATAGGGGTATTATTGATATGTTATAGGGAGGTATTATTGATATGGGGGGTATTATTGATATGTTATAGGGAGTTATTATTGATATGGGAGGTATTATTGATATGTTATAGTTATAGGTATTATTGGTATTATTGAT
>NC_060178.1:1062661-1255161 GCF_021184085.1 Oncorhynchus gorbuscha
ACACTGCTATTATAACTGACCAGATGTATTTACTGATATACTGTATTCTGTGCACACCACCATTATAACTGACCATGTATTTACTGATATACTGTTTTCTGTGAACACCACCATTATAACTCACCATGTATTTACTGATATACTGTATTCTGTGAACACCACCATTATAACTGACCAGATGTATTTACTGATATAATGTATTCTGTGAACACTACCATTATAACTGACCAGATGTATTTACTGATATACTGTATTCTGTGCACACCACCATTATAACTGACCAGATGTATTTACTGATATACTGTATTCTGTGAACACTACTATTATAACTGACCAGATGTATTTACTGATATACTGTATTCTGTGAACACCACCATTATAACTGACCATGTATTTACTGATATACTGTATTCTGTGAACACTACCATTATAACTGACCAGATGTATTTACTGATATAATGTATTCTGTGAACACTACCATTATAACTGACCAGATGTATTTACTGATATACTGTATTCTGTGCACACCACCATTATAACTGACCAGATGTATTTACTGATATACTGTATTCTGTGAACACTACTATTATAACTGACCAGATGTATTTACTGATATACTGTATTCTGTGAACACCACCATTATAACTGACCATGTATTTACTGATATACTGTATTCTGTGCACACCACCATTATAACTGACCATGTATTTACTGATATACTGTATTCTGTGCACACCACCATTATAACTGACCAGATGTATTTACTGATATACTGTATTCTGTGCACACCACCATTATAACTGACCATGTATTTACTGATATACTGTATTCTGTGAACACCACCATTATAACTGACCAGATGTATTTACTGATATACTGTATTCTGTGAACACTACCATTATAACTGACCAGATGTATTTACTGATATACTGTATTCAGTGCACACCACCATTATAACTGACCATGTATTTACTGATATACTGTATTCTGTGCACACCACCATTATAACTGACCATGTATTTACTGATATACTGTATTCTGTGAACACTACCATTATAACTGACCAGATGTATTTACTGATATAATGTATTCTGTGAACACTACCATTATAACTGACCATGTATTTACTGATATACTGTATTCTGTGAACACCACCATTATAACTGACCAGATGTATTTACTGATATAATGTATTCTGTGAACACTACCATTATAACTGACCATGTATTTACTGATATACTGTATTCTGTGAACACCACCATTATAACTGACCAGATGTATTTACTGATATACTGTATTCTGTGAACACTACTATTATAACTGACCAGATGTATTTACTGATATACTGTATTCTGTGCACACTACCATTATAACTGACCAGATGTATTTACTGATATACTGTATTCTGTGAACACCACCATTATAACTGACCATGTATTTACTGATATACTGTTTTCTGTGAACACCACCATTATAACTCACCATGTATTTACTGATATACTGTATTCTGTGAACACCACCATTATAACTGACCAGATGTATTTACTGATATAATGTATTCTGTGAACACTACCATTATAACTGACCAGATGTATTTACTGATATACTGTATTCTGTGAACACTGCTATTATAACTGACCAGATGTATTTACTGATATACTGTATTCTGTGCACACCACCATTATAACTGACCATGTATTTACTGATATACTGTTTTCTGTGAACACCACCATTATAACTCACCATGTATTTACTGATATACTGTATTCTGTGAACACCACCATTATAACTGACCAGATGTATTTACTGATATAATGTATTCTGTGAACACTACCATTATAACTGACCAGATGTATTTACTGATATACTGTATTCTGTGCACACCACCATTATAACTGACCAGATGTATTTACTGATATACTGTATTCTGTGAACACTACTATTATAACTGACCAGATGTATTTACTGATATACTGTATTCTGTGAACACCACCATTATAACTGACCATGTATTTACTGATATACTGTATTCTGTGAACACTACCATTATAACTGACCAGATGTATTTACTGATATACTGTATTCTGTGAACACTGCTATTATAACTGACCAGATGTATTTACTGATATACTGTATTCTGTGCACACCACCATTATAACTGACCATGTATTTACTGATATACTGTTTTCTGTGAACACCACCATTATAACTGACCAGATGTATTTACTGATATACTGTATTCTGTGAACACTACCATTATAACTGACCAGATGTATTTACTGATATACCATATTCAGTGCACACCACCATTATAACTGACCATGTATTTACTGATATACTGTATTCTGTGCACACCACCATTATAACTGACCATGTATTTACTGATATACTGTATTCTGTGAACACTACCATTATAACTGACCAGATGTATTTACTGATATAATGTATTCTGTGAACACTACCATTATAACTGACCATGTATTTACTGATATACTGTATTCTGTGAACACCACCATTATAACTGACCAGATGTATTTACTGATATAATGTATTCTGTGAACACTACCATTATAACTGACCATGTATTTACTGATATACTGTATTCTGTGAACACCACCATTATAACTGACCAGATGTATTTACTGATATACTGTATTCTGTGAACACTACTATTATAACTGACCAGATGTATTTACTGATATACTGTATTCTGTGCACACTACCATTATAACTGACCAGATGTATTTACTGATATACTGTATTCTGTGAACACCACCATTATAACTGACCATGTATTTACTGATATACTGTTTTCTGTGAACACCACCATTATAACTCACCATGTATTTACTGATATACTGTATTCTGTGAACACCACCATTATAACTGACCAGATGTATTTACTGATATAATGTATTCTGTGAACACTACCATTATAACTGACCAGATGTATTTACTGATATACTGTATTCTGTGCACACCACCATTATAACTGACCATGTATTTACTGATATACTGTATTCTGTGAACACCACCATTATAACTGACCAGATGTATTTACTGATATACTGTATTCTGTGAACACTACCATTATAACTGACCAGATGTATTTACTGATATACTGTATTCTGTGAACACCACCATTATAACTGACCAGATGTATTTACTGATATACTGTATTCTGTGAACACTACTATTATAACTGACCAGATGTATTTACTGATATACTGTATTCTGTGCACACCACCATTATAACTGACCATGTATTTACTGATATACTGTATTCTGTGAACACCACCATTATAACTGACCAGATGTATTTACTGATATACTGTTTTCTGTGAACACCACCATTATAACTGACCATGTATTTACTGATATACTGTATTCAGTGCACACCACCATTATAACTGACCAGATGTATTTACTGATATACTGTATTCTGTGAACACTACTATTATAACTGACCAGATGTATTTACTGATATACTGTATTCTGTGCACACCACCATTATAACTGACCATGTATTTACTGATATACTGTTTTCTGTGAACACCACCATTATAACTCACCATGTATTTACTGATATACTGTATTCTGTGAACACCACCATTATAACTGACCAGATGTATTTACTGATATACTGTATTCTGTGAACACTACCATTATAACTGACCAGATGTATTTACTGATATACTGTATTCTGTGAACACCACCATTATAACTGACCAGATGTATTTACTGATATACTGTATTCAGTGCACACCACCATTATAACTGACCAGATGTATTTACTGATATACTGTATTCTGTGAACACTACCATTATAACTGACCATGTATTTACTGATATACTGTATTCTGTGAACACTACCATTATAACTGACCATGTATTTATTGATATACTGTATTCTGTGAACACTACCATTATAACTGACCAGATGTATTTACTGATATACTGTATTCTGTGAACACTACCATTATAACTGACCAGATGTATTTACTGATATACTGTATTCTGTGAACACTACCATTATAACTGACCATGTATTTACTGATATACTGTATTCTGTGAACACCACCATTATAACTGCCCAGATGTATTTACTGATATACTGTTTTCTGTGAACACTACCATTATAACTGACAAGAGGCCTACTTGAACCAGTTAGACACACACTATCTTACAAAATGTCTTCTTGAATACCTTCTTGAATTCAAATGATAACATAAAGATCGTGTAGCTTGGTCTCAGATCTGTGAAGTTGGCAAGACAGCACAAATAGACCAGGCTAGAGACAGTCTCTCCTCACCTCTAGACAGGAGCAGATCAGGTACTCTCTAAAGGGTTAAACAACTGGTCTGGGCCAGGCTAGAGACAAAATCTCTCCTCACCTCTAGACAGGAACAGGTCAGGTACTCTCTGAAGGGCTCTATGGGGCTGGTCTTGTAGTGTTCTATCAGTTCTCCCAGGGTCTCATGCTCCTCTGTGTCTCCAGACACTATGAACTGGCCTGACTTACTCTGGTTGATCACAAAGTGTCTGCATCGATCACGGCCTCTGGAAGACAATAATAACACTGGTAAGTCCGGGGTATGATGTTGTATTATACTGTGGTCCACTGTTATCTCCACTATTATCTATGCTATCTCCACTGTTATCTCCGCTGTTATCTATGTTATCGCCATTGTTATCTCCACTGTTATCTGTGTTATCTCCACGGGCGTGCTATTTCCACAGTTACCTACAGTATGTTATCTCCTCTGTTATCTATGTTATCTGCACTGTTATACGTATTATCTCCACTGTTATCTCCACTATTATCTATGCTATCTCCACTGTTAACTCCGCTGTTATCTATGTTATCTCCAATGGTATATATGTTATCTCTACTGGTATATATGTTATCTCTACTGTTATACGTATTATCTCCACTGTTATCTCCACTATTATCTATGCTATCTCCACTGTTAACTCCGCTGTTATCTATGTTATCTCCACTGGTATCTATGTTATCTCCACTGGTATCTATGTTATCTCTACTGTTATCTATGCTATCTCCACTGTTAACTCCGCTGTTATCTATGTTATCTCCACTGGTATCTATGCTATCTCCACTCTTATATATGTTATCTCCACTGTTATCTATGTTATCGCCAATGTTATCTCCACTCTTATATATGTTATCTCCACTGTTATCTCCAATATTATCTATGCTATCTCCGCTGTTATATCTCCTGTTATCTTTGTTATCTCCACTGGTATGTAATCTCCACTTTTATATATGTTATCTCCACAGCTATCTATGTTATCTTGACTTTTATCTATGATATCTCCACTGTTATATATTTCTTCTCCATTGTTATCTCTACTGTTATCTATGGTATCTCCACGGTTATCTCCAATTTTATATATGTTATCTCCACTATTATCTACTGTATGTTATCTGCACTGTTATATGTATTATCTCCACTGTTATATATTTCTTCTCCATTGTTATCTCTACTGTTATCTATGTTATCGCCAATGTTATCTCCACTCTTATCTATGTTATCTCCACAGCTATCTATGTTATCTTGACTGTTATCTATGCTATCTCCACTGTTATCACCACTTTATCTCCACTGTTATATATGTTATCTCCACTGTTATCTCTACCAATATATATATATGTTGTCTCCACTGTTACCTATGTCATCTCCACTTGTATGTTATATCCACTGTTTTCTATGTTATCTCCACTGTTATCTCCACGTTAACCTATTTTTTATCTCCGCCGTTAACTATGTTATCTCCGCTGTTATATATGTTATCTCCACTGTTATCTCCGCCATTAACTATGTTATCTCCGCTGTCATATATGTTATCTCCACTGTTATCTCCGCCGTTAACTTTGTTATTTCCACTGTTATATATGTTATCTCCACTGTTATCTCTACTAATATATATATGTTATCTCCACTGTTGTCTCCACTGTTAAATAAATAAATAAAAAACAAATATCTCTGCTGTTATCTTTACTGTTATCTATGTTATCTCCACTGTTATCACCGTCGTTATCTATGTTATCTCCGCCGTTAACTATGTTATCTCCGCTGTTATATATGTTATCTCACTGTTATCTCTGCCGTTATCTATGTTATCTCCGCTGTTAACTATGCTATCTCCGCTGTTATATATGTTATCTCCACTGTTATCTCCGCCGTTATCTATGTTATCTCCGCTGTTAACTATGCTATCTCCGCTGTTAACTATGTTATCTCCCACTGTTATCTCCCGCCGTTAACTATGTTATCTCCGCTGTTATATATGTTATCTCCACTGTTATCTCTGCCGTTATCTATGTTATCTCCGCTGTTATATATGTTATCTCCACTGTTATCTCTGCCGTTATCTATGTTATCTCCGCTGTTATATATGTTGTCTCCACTGTTATCTATTTTATCTCCACTCGTACCTCTGTTATCTCCATTTTTATCTCCACTGTTATTTCCACTGTTTTCTATGTTATCTCCACTGTTAAATAAATAAAGGTTAAATAAATAAATAAAAAAGAAATATCTCTGCTGTTATCTATTTTATCTCCACTGTTATTTCCACTGTTATTTATGTTATCTCCACTGGTATCTCCACTGTTATCTATGTTATCTTCACTGTTTTTAAAGAACAAATTCTTATTTACAATGACGGCCAAACCCTCCCCTAACCCTGACGCTGAGCCAATTGTGTGCCGCCCTATGGGACTCCCGATCACGGCCTGTTATGATACAGCCCGGTATCAAACCAGGGTCTGTAGTGACTAGCACTGAGGTGCAGTCCCTTAGACCGCTGTGCCACTCGGGAACCCTGTTATCTCTGTTATCTACGATAGAAGAACAACAACCAGAACGAACCTGTATGACAGGATGTATCCCATGGCTTTGTCACTTAGTCGGATCAGGAAACAGCCCAGTTCTTTGTCTCTCAGCATCTCTTCCGCATCTCTACAGAGGCATTAAAAAGTATTAAAAAGCAATATAAACCCATGCAAAACATATCCCTCAACCCTCATAAAGGTATTATTGATATGTTATAGGGGGGTATTATTGATATGTTATAGGGAGTTATTATTGATATGGGAGGTATTATTGATATGTTATAGGGAGGTATTATTGATATGGGAGGTATTATTGATATGTTATAGGGGGTATTATTGATATGTTATAGGGGGGTATTATTGATATGTTATAGGGAGGTATTATTGATATGTTATAGGGAGGTATTATTGATATGGGAGGTATTATTGATATGTTATAGGGGGTATTATTGATATGTTATAGGGAGGTATTATTGATATGTTATAGGGGGTATTATTGATATGTTATAGGGGGTATTATTGATATGGGAGGTATTATTGATATGTTATAGGGGTATTATTGATATGTTATAGGGGGGTATTATTGATATGTTATAGGGAGGTATTATTGATATGGGGGTATTATTGATATGTTATAGGGAGTTATTATTGATATGGGAGGTATTATTGATATGTTATAGGGGTATTATTGATATGTTATAGGGAGGTATTATTGATATGTTATAGGGGGTATTATTGATATGGGGGTATTATTGATATGTTATAGGGGGTATTATTGATATGGGAGGTATTATTGATATGTTATAGGGGGTATTATTGATATGGGGGTATTATTGATATGTTATAAGGGGGTATTATTGATATGTTATAGGGGTATTATTGATATGTTATAGGGGGGTATTATTGATATGTTATAGGGGGTATTATTGATATGTTATAGGGAGGGGGTATTATTGATATGTTATAGGGGTATTATTGATATGTTATAGGGAGGTATTATTGATATAGGAGGTATTATTGATATGTTATAGGGGGTATTATTGATATGTTATAGGGGGTATTATTGATATGGGAGGTATTATTGATATGTTATAGGGAGGTATTATTGATATGTTATAGGGGGTATTATTGATATGTTATAGGGGGTATTATTGATATGTTATAGGGAGGTATTATTAATATGTTATAGGGAGGTATTATTGATATGTTATAGGGGGTATTATTGATATGTTATAGGGGGTATTATTGATATGTTATAGGGAGGTATTATTGATATGTTATAGGGGGTATTATTGATATGTTATAGGGAGGTATTATTGATATAGGAGGTATTATTGATATGTTATAGGGAGGTATTATTGATATGTTATAAGGAGGTATTATTGATATGGGGGTATTATTGATATGTTATAGGGAGGTATTATTGATATGTTATAGGGGGGGTATTATTGATATGTTATAGGGGGTATTATTGATATGTTATAAGGGGGTATTATTGATATGTTATAGGGAGGTATTATTGATATGTTATAGGGGTATTATTGATATGGGGTATTATTGATATGTTATAGGGGTATTATTGATATGGGGGTATTATTGATATGTTATAGGGGTATTATTGATATGGGAGGTATTATTGATATGTTATAGGAGGTATTATTGATATGTTATAGGGAGGTATTATTGATATGTTATAGGGGGTATTATTGATATGTTATAGGAGGTATTATTGATATGTTATAGGGGGGTATTATTGATATGTTATAGGGGTATTATTGATATGTTATAGGGGGGTATTATTTATATGGGGGTATTATTGATATGTTATAAGGGGGTATTATTGATATGTTATAAGGAGGTATTATTGATATGTTATAGAGAGGTATTGTTGATATGGGGGTATTATTGATATGGGAGGTATTATTGATATGGGGGTATTATTGATATGGGAGGTATTATTGATATGGAGGTATTATTGATATGGGAGGTATTATTGATATGTTATAGGGGTATTATTGATATGTTATAGGGGGTATTATTGATATGTTATAGGGGGGTATTATTGATATGGGAGGTATTATTGATATGTTATAGGGGGTATTATTGATATGTTATAGGGAGGTATTATTGATATGTTATAGGAGGTATTATTGATATGTTATAGGGGGTATTATTGATATGTTATAGGGAGGTATTATTGATATGTTATAGGGAGGTATTATTGATGTGTTATAGGAGGTATTATTGATATGTTATAGGGGGTATTATTGATATGTTATAGGGGGTATTATTGATATGTTATAGGGAGGTATTATCAATATGTTATAGGGGGTATTATTGATATGGGAGGTATTATTGATATGTTATAGGGGGGTATTATTGATATGGGAGGTATTATTGATATGTTATAGGGAGGTATTATCAATATCTACATCTCACAAACACAATGACTAAATAAAATCACAATCATAAGGTAGCAATAATTCAAGTTAACACTGGAAAGGAAATGAACCGCACCTTGGCTCATTTAATAGAGTTCAAAGTTCGTGATCCCAAATTAAAATATACATCATAAATCCTTCCAGTTGCTGGAAAAGGAATCATACTGTGAGTCACCACCCTAAAAACAGCGTCGTGCTGGCATGCACTCCACTCCACTCCACTGCACTGCATAAAACAGCCATGATTTGCCAATCAATCTCTCAATAGACCTGTATGTAGAAGTACTTACCTTCTGGTGATGAATCCTTCGAACCAGGAGGGGAAATTTCCCTCATGGAGGATGAGAGGAGCTTGAGTCTCCATGAACCACTTCAGGGCCATCTCTCTGTGCCTGCACCCTGTCCCCAGATTCCCCTCTGTCCCCTGGTCCTGCTGGGACTCCACCGCCGGCTCCATCCTGACCCGGTCCTACCCACACCCCACCAAGCAGGACAGCAGTCAGCACAGATGAGAACAATGAGCAGAGATAACCTAATCCTAACCCAAGCATAGACCTAATGTTAACCTAATCCTAACCCAATCATAGACCTAATGTTAACCTAATCCTAACCCAAGCATAGACCTAATGTTAACCTAATCCTAACGAAAGCATAGACCTAATGTTAACCTAATCCTAACCCAATCATAGACCTAATGTTAACCTAATCCTAACCCAAGCATAGACCTAATGTTAACCTAATCCTAACCCAAGCATAGACCTAATGTTAACCTAATCCTAACCCAAGCATAGACCTAATGTTAACCTAATCCTAACCCAAGCATAGACCTAATGTTAACCTAATCCTAACGAAAGCATAGACCTAATGTTAACCTAATCCTCACCCAATCATAGACCTAATGTTAAGATCGTCCTCACCCAATCATAGACCTAATGTTAAGATCGTCCTCACCCAATCATAGACCTAATGTTAAGATCGTCCTAAACAGTGGAACACTCAGTGCAGTGAGGCAGCAGGTTGAAGGGCAGCAGACTGATTTGCCTATTTTCCGTTAGCGGTCAACCTGAGAGCGAGGCCAGATGAAAGTATCCATTGTTCCAGTTTATCTTCCCTGGTTACTGTACTACTCTCACTGCCTGTTAATACTGGTCAGGATCAGGACATTAAGAGAACCCACTGCCTGTTAATACTGGTCAGGATCAGGACATTAAGAGAACCCACTGCCTGTTAATACTGGTCAGGATCAGGACATTAAGAGAACCCACTGCCTGTTAATACTGGTCAGGATCAGGACATTAAGAGAACCCACTGCCTGTTAATACTGGTCAGGATCAGGACATTAAGAGAACCCACTGCCTGTTAATACTGGTCAGGATCTGGACATTAAGAGAACTCACTGCCTGTTACAGATATATTACATAGATACAGATACATTACATAGATACAGATACATTACATAGATACAGATACATTACATAGATACAGATACATTACATAGATACATTACATAGATACAGATACATTACATAGATACAGATACATTACATATATACATTACATAGATACAGATACAGATACAGATACATTACATATATACATTACATAGATACAGATACAGATACAGATACATTACATATATACATTACATAGATACAGATACAGATACAGATACATTACATATATACATTACATAGATACAGATACAGATACATTACATATATACATTACATAGATACAGATACATTACATAGATACAGATACATTACATAGATACATTACATAGATACAGATACATTACATATACACATTACATGGATACAGATACATTACATAGATACAGACACATTACATATATACAGATACATTACATATATACATTACATAGATACAGATACATTACATAGATACAGATACATTACATAGATACATTACATAGATACAGATACATTACATATACACATTACATGGATACAGATACATTACATAGATACAGACACATTACATATATACAGATACATTACATATATACATTACATAGATACAGATACATTACATAGATACAGAGACAGATACATTACATAGATACAGATACAGATACATTACATAGATACAGATACAGATACATTACATGGATACAGATACATTACATAGATACATTACATAGATACAGATACATTACATAGATACAGATACATTACATAGATACATTACATATATACAGATACATTACATATATACATTACATAGATACAGATACAGATACATTACATAGATACAGATACAGATACATAGATACAGATACATAGATACAGATTAGATACAGATACATTACATAGATACAGATACATTACATAGATACAGACAGATACATTACATACAGATACAGATACATTACATAGATACAGATACAGATACATTACATAGATACAGATACAGATACAGACATTACATAGATACAGATACATTACATAGATACAGATACATTACATAGATACAGATACATTACATAGATACAGATACATTACATAGATAGATACAGATACATTACATAGATACAGATACAGACACATTACATAGATACAGATACATTACATAGATTACATAGATACAGATACAGATACATTACATAGATACAGATACATTACATAGATACAGATACAGACACATTACATAGATACAGATACAGATTACAGACAGATACATTACATAGATACAGATACATTACACATACATACATAGATACAGATACATTACATAGATACAGATACATTACATAGATAGATACAGATACATTACATAGATACAGATACATATACATTACATAGATACAGATACAGATACACACATTACATAGATACAGATACAGACATAGATTACATAGATACAGATATTACAGATACAGATACATTACATAGATACAGATACAGATACATTACATAGATACAGATACAGACACATTACATTACATAGATACAGATACAGACATTACATAGATATACATTACATAGATACAGACACATTACATAGATACAGATACAGACATTACATTACATAGATACAGATACATTACATAGATACAGATACATTACATAGATACAGACAGATACAGACACATTACATTACATAGATACAGACACATTACATAGATACAGATACATTACATAGATACAGATACATTACATAGATACAGATACAGAAACATTACATAGATACAGATACATTACATAGATACAGATACATTACATAGATACATTACATAGATACAGATACATTACATAGATACAGATACATTACATAGATACAGATACATTACATAGATGCATTACAGATACAGATACATATATACATTACATAGATACAGACACATACATAGATACAGATACATTACATAGATACAGATACATTACATAGACACATTACATAGAGATAGATACATTACATAGATACAGATACATTACATATACATTACATAGATACAGATACATAGATACAGATACATTACATACAGATACATTACATAGATACATTAGATACAGATACAGACATAGATACAGATACATTACATAGATACAGATACATTACATATACAGACATTACATTACATAGATACAGATACATTACATAGATACAGATATACAGATTACATATATACATTACATAGATACAGATACATTACATAGATACAGATACATTACATAGATATACATTACATAGATACAGATACATACAGAGATACAGATACATTACATAGATACAGATACATTACATAGATACAGATACATTACATAGATACAGACACATTACATAGATACATTACATAGATACAGATACAGATACATAGATACAGACACATTACATAGATACAGATACATTACGCATACATATACATTACATAGATACAGATACATTAGCTATATACATTACATAGATACAGATACATTACATATACAGATACAGATACATTACATACATAGATACAGATAGATACAGATACATACATATATACATTACATATATACATATACATTACATAGATACAGATACATTACATATATACATTACATTACATATACAGATACAGATACATTACATATATAGATACAGATACAGATACATAGATACAGATACATGAGCTGCTCTTCCTCCCAGGGGACCAGGACTACATGATACATTACATAGATACAGATACATTACGATATCCACAACTACGTGATTACATACGACCCTGCCCACACAGATACAGGCACATTACATAGTTGGCTGGGCTCCCTGCCTGTGCCATTAAACCCTACAACTCACAGAACGCCGCATAGTGTTCAACCTTCCCAAGTTCTCTCACGTACCCCGCTCCTCCGCTCTCTCTACAGCAGCAGACAAGACCACGGAGCTGTGAGGGAACGGCACCTCAGTACCTCCACATCAGGCCCTACACCCAAATACTGCGTTCATCCACCTCTGGCCTGCTCGCCTCCCTACCACTGAGGAAGTACAGCCCAGTCAAAATACAATGGTGGAACAAATAGATACAGACATGAAACACCTCTTTAAGGAATACTAGGATAGGATAAAGTAATACAGATACATTACACTGGATGTACATGAATACTGGATAGATACAGATACATTACATAGATACAGATACATTACATAGATACAGATACAGACACATTACATAGATACAGATACATTACATAGATACAGATACATTACATATATACAGATACATTACATATATACATTACATAGATACAGATACATTACATAGATACAGATACATTACATATATACATTACATAGATACATTACATATATACATTACATAGATACAGATACATTACATAGATACAGATACATAGATACAGATACATTACATAGATACAGATACATTACATATATACATAGATACAGATACATTACATAGATACAGATACATTACATAGATACAGATACATACACATTACATAGATACAGATACATTACATAGATACAGATACATTACATAGATACAGATACAGACACATTACATAGATACAGATACAGACACATTACATAGATACAGATACATTACATAGATACAGATACATTACATAGATACAGATACATAGATACAGATACATTACATAGATACAGATACATTACATATATACATTACATAGATACATTACATAGATACAGATACATTACATAGATACAGACACATTACATAGATACAGATACATTACATATATACATTACATAGATACAGACACATTACATAGATACAGATACATTACATAGATACAGATACATTACATAGATACAGATATACATTACATAGATACAGATACATTAGATACAGATACATTACATAGATACAGATACATAGATACAGATACATTACATAGATACAGATACAGACACATTACATAGATACAGATACATTACATAGATACAGACACATACAGATACAATACATAGATACAGATACATTACATAGATACAGATACATTACATAGATACAGATTACAGATACATTACATAGATACAGAGATTACATAGATACAGATACATTACATAGATACAGATACAGAAACATTACATAGATACAGATACATTACATAGATACAGATACATTACATAGATACAGATACAGACACATTACATAGATACAGATACAGACACATTACATAGATACAGATACATTACATAGATACAAAATACAGACACATTACATAGATACAGATACAGACACATTATATAGATACAGATACAGACACATTACATAGATACAGATACATTACATAGATACAGATACATTACATAGATACAGATACAGACACATTACATAGATACAGATACAGATACAGACACATTACATAGATACAGACACATTACATAGATACAGATACATTACATAGATACAGATACAGACACATTACATAGATACAGATACAGACACATTACATAGATACAGATACATTACATATATACATTACATAGATACAGACACATTACATAGATACAGACACATTACATAGATACAGATACATTACATAGATACAGATACATTACATAGATACAGATACATTACATAGATACAGATACAGAAACATTACATAGATACAGATACATTACATAGATACAGATACATTACATAGATACAGATACAGACACATTACATAGATACAGATACATTACATATATACAGATACATTACATAGATACAGATACAGACACATTACATAGATACAGATACATTACATATATACAGATACATTACATATATACATTACATAGATACAGATACATTACATAGATACAGATACATTACATATATACATTACATAGATACAGATACATTACATATATACATTACATAGATACAGATACATTACATAGATACAGATACATTACATATATACATTACATAGATACAGATACAGATACAGATACATTACATAGATACAGACACATTACATAGATACATTACATAGATACAGATACAGACACATTACATATATACATTACATATACAGATACAGATACATTACATATATACATTACATAGATACAGATACATTACATAGATACAGATACATTACATACATAGATACAGATACATTACATATACATTACATAGATACAGATACATTACATAGATACAGATACATTACATATACAGATACATTACATATATACATTACATAGATACAGATACATTACATAGATACAGAGACAGATACATTACATAGATACAGATACATTACATATATACATTACATAGATACAGACACATACATAGATACATACAGACACATTACATAGATACAGATACATTACATATATACATTACATAGATACAGATACATTACATAGATACATAGATACAGATACATTACATAGATACAGATACATTACATATATACAGATACATTACATAGATACAGATACATTACATAGATACAGATACATTACATAGATACAGATACATTACATAGATACAGATACATTACATAGATACATAGATACAGATACATTACATATATACATTACATAGATACAGATACATTACATAGATACAGATACATTACATAGATACAGATACATTACATATATACATTACATAGATACAGATACATTACATATATACATTACATAGATACAGATACATTACATAGATACAGATACATTACATATATACATTACATAGATACAGATACAGATACATTACAGATACACATTACATAGATACAGATACAGATACATTACATAGATACATTACATAGATACAGATACATATACATTACATAGATACAGATACATTACATATATACATTACATAGATACAGATACATTACATAGATACAGATACATTACATAGATACATTACATAGATATAGATACATTACATATACACATTACATAGATACAGATACATTACATAGATACAGATACATTACATATATACAGATACATTACATATATACATTACATAGATACAGATACATTACATAGATACAGAGACAGATACATTACATCGATACAGATACAGATACATTACATAGATACAGACACATTACATAGATACAGATACATTACATAGATACAGACACAGATACATTAGATACATGACATAGATACAGATACATTACATAGATACAGATACATTACATAGATACAGATACATTACATAGATACAGATACAGACACATTACATAGATACAGATACAGATACATTACATAGATACAGATACATTACATATATACATTACATAGATACAGATACATTACATAGATACAGATACAGACACATTACATAGATACAGATACATTACATAGATACAGATACATTACATAGATACAGATACATTTATATACATTACATAGATACAGATACATTACATAGAGATACATTACATAGATACAGATACATTACATAGATACAGATACATTACATAGATACAGATACAGACATATATACATTACATAGATACAGATACATTACATAGATACAGATACATTACATATATACATTACATAGATACAGATACATTACATAGATACAGATACATTACATAGATACAGATACAGACACATTACATACAGATATACATTACATAGATACAGATACATATATACATTACATAGATACAGATACATTACATAGATACAGATACATTACATAGATACAGATACATTACATATACAGATACATTAGATACAGATACATAGATACACATTACATAGATACAGATACATTACATAGATACAGATACATTACATAGATACAGATACATTACATAGATACAGATACAGATACATTACAGATACAGATACAGATACATTACATTACATAGATACAGATACAGATACATTACATAGATACAGACACATTACATAGATACAGATACATTACATAGATACAGATACATTACATAGATACAGATACATTACATAGATACAGATACAGACACATTACATAGATACAGATACATTACATATATACAGATACATTAGATACAGATACATTACATAGATAGATACAGATACAGACACATTACATAGATACAGATACAGACACATACATAGATACAGATACATTACATATATACATATTACATAGATACAGATACATTACATAGATACAGATACATTACATAGATACAGATACAGACACATTACATAGATACAGATACATTACATAGATACAGATACATTACATAGATACAGATACATTACATAGATACAGATACATTACATAGATACAGATACAGACACATTACATAGATACAGATACATTACATATATACATTACATAGATACAGATACATTACATAGATAGATACAGATACAGACACATTACACAGATACATTACATAGATACAGATACATTACATAGATACAGATACATTACATAGATACAGATACAGACACATTACATAGATACAGATACATTACATAGATACAGATACATTACATATATACATTACATAGATACAGATACATTACATAGATACAGATACATTACATAGATACAGATACATTACATAGATACAGATACATTACATATATACATTACATAGATACAGATACATTACATAGATACAGATACATTACATAGATACAGATACATTACATATATACATTACATAGATACAGATACAGATACAGATACATTACATAGATACAGACACATTACATAGATACATTACATAGATACAGATACAGACACATTACATATATACATTACATATATACATTACATAGATACAGATACATTACAGATACATTACATAGATACAGATACATTACATATATACATTACATAGATACAGATACAGATACAGATACATTACATATATACATTACATAGATACAGATACATTACATATACATTACATAGATACAGATACATTACATAGATACAGATACATTACATATATACATTACATAGATATACATTACATAGATACAGATACATTACATAGATACAGATACATTACATAGATACATTACATAGATATAGATACATTACAGATACAGACACATTACATAGATACAGATACATTACATAGATACAGATACATTACATAGATACAGATACATTACAGATACATTACATAGATACAGATACAGAAACATTACATAGATACAGATACATTACATAGATACAGATACATTACATAGATACAGATACAGACACATTACATAGATACAGATACAGATACATTACATAGATACAGATACATTACATAGATACAGATACATTACATAGATACAGATACAGACACATTATATAGATACAGATACAGACACATTACATAGATACAGATACATTACATAGATACAGATACATTACATAGATACAGATACATTACATAGATACAGATACAGATACATTACATAGATACAGATACATTACATAGATACAGATACATTACATAGATACAGATACATTACATAGATACAGATACAGATACATTACATAGATACAGATACATTACATATATACATTACATAGATACAGATACATTACATAGATACAGATACATTACATAGATACAGATACATTACATAGATACAGATACATTACATAGATACAGATACATTACATAGATACAGATACAGACATAGATACATAGATACAGATACATTACATAGATACAGATACATTACATAGATACAGATACATATATAGATACATTACATAGATACAGATACATTACATAGATACAGATACATTACATATATACATTACATAGATACAGATACATTACATAGATACAGATACATTACATAGATACAGATACATATATACAGATTACATAGATACAGATACATTACATAGATACAGATACATTACATAGATACAGATACATTACATAGATACAGATACATTACATAGATACAGATAGATACAGATACATTACATAGATACAGATACAGACACATTACATAGATACAGATACATTACATAGATACAGATACATTACATAGATACAGATACATTACATAGATACAGATACATTACATAGATACAGATACATAGACAGATACATTACATATATACATAGATACAGATACATTACATAGATACAGATACATTACATAGATACATAGATACAGATACAGACACATTACATAGATACAGATACAGATACATTACATAGATACAGATACAGATACATAGATACATTACATAGATACAGATACATTACATAGATACAGATACATTACATAGATACAGATACAGATACAGATACATTACACATTACATAGATACAGATACATTACATATATACATTACATAGATACAGACATATATACATTACATAGATACAGATACATAGATACAGATACATTACATAGATACATTACAGATATAGATACATTACATATACACATTACATAGATACAGATACATTACATAGATACAGATACATTACATAGATACAGATACATTACATATATACATTACATAGATACAGATACATTAGACAGAGACAGATACATTACATCGATACAGATACAGATACATTACATAGATACAGATACATTACATAGATTACATAGATACAGATACATTACATAGATACAGATACAGATATACATTACATAGATACAGATACATTACATAGATACAGATACATTACATAGATACATTACATAGATACAGATACATTACACATTACATAGATACAGATACATTACATAGATACAGATACATTACATAGATACAGATACATTACATATAGATACAGATACAGATACATTACATAGATACAGATACATTACATCGATATACAGATACATTACATAGATACAGATACATTACATAGATATACATTACATAGATACAGATACATTACATAGATACAGATACATTACATAGATACAGATACATTACATAGATACAGATACATTACATAGATACAGATACATTACATAGATACAGATACATTACATATATACAGATACATTACATACAGATACAGACACATTACATAGATACAGATTACATATATACAGATACATTACATAGATACAGATACATTACATAGATACAGATACATTACATAGATACAGATACAGATACATTACATATATACAGATACATTACATAGATACAGATACATTACATATATACATTACACAGATACAGATACATTACATAGATACAGATACATTACATAGATACATTACATACAGATACAGACACATTACATATATACATTACATATATACATTACAGATACATTACATAGATACAGATACATTACATATATACATTACATAGATACAGATACAGATACAGATTACATATATACATTACATAGATACAGATACATTACATATATACATTACATAGATACAGATACATTACATATATACATTACATAGATACAGATACATTACATACAGATACATTACATAGATACATTACATAGATACATATACACATTACATAGATACAGATACATTACATAGATACAGATACATTACATAGATACAGATACATTACATATATACATTACATAGATACAGATACATTACATAGATACAGAGACAGATACATTACATCGATACAGATACAGATACATTACATAGATACAGATACATTACATAGATACATGACATAGATACAGATACATGACATAGATACAGATACATTACATATATACATTACATAGATACAGATACATTACATAGATACAGATACATTACATAGATACATTACATAGATATAGATACATTACATATACACATTACATAGATACAGATACATTACATAGATACAGATACATTACATAGATACAGATACATTACATATATACATTACATAGATACAGATACATTACATAGATACAGAGACAGATACATTACATCGATACAGATACAGATACATTACATAGATACAGATACATTACATAGATACATGACATAGATACAGATACATGACATAGATACAGATACATTACATATATACATTACATAGATACAGATACATTACATAGATACAGATACATTACATAGATACAGATACAGACACATTACATAGATACAGATACATTACATATATACAGATACATTACACAGATACAGATACATTACATAGATACAGATACAATACATAGATACAGATACATTACATAGATACAGATACATTACATAGATACAGATACAGACACATTACATAGATACAGATACAGACATATTACATAGATACAGATACATTACATAGATACAGATACATTACATAGATACAGATACAGACACATTACATAGATACAGATACAGACACATTACATAGATACAGATACAGACACATTACATAGATACAGATACATTACATAGATACAGATACATTACATAGATACAGATACATTACATAGATACAGATACAGACACATTACATAGATACAGATACATTACATATATACATTACATAGATACAGACACATTACATAGATACAGACACATTACATAGATACAGACACATTACATAGATACAGATACATTACATATATACAGATACATTACATAGATACAGATACATTACATAGATACATTACATAGATACAGACACATTACATAGATACAGATACATTACATAGATACAGATACATTACATAGATACAGATACAGACACATTACATAGATACAGATACATTACATAGATACAGATACAATACATAGATACAGATACATTACATAGATACAGATACATTACATAGATACAGATACAGACACATTACATAGATACAGATACAGACACATTACATAGATACAGATACATTACATAGATACAAATACAGACACATTACATAGATACAGATACAGACACATTATATAGATACAGATACAGACACATTACATAGATACAGATACATTACATAGATACAGATACATTACATAGATACAGATACAGACACATTACATAGATACAGATACAGATACAGACACATTACATAGATACAGACACATTACATAGATACAGATACATTACATAGATACAGATACAGACACATTACATAGATACAGATACAGACACATTACATAGATACAGATACATTACATATATACATTACATAGATACAGACATTACATAGATACAGACACATTACATAGATACAGACACATTACATAGATACAGATACATTACATAGATACAGATACATTACATAGATACAGATACATTACATAGATACAGAATACATTACATAGATACAGATACATTACATAGATACAGATACATTACATAGATACAGATACATTACATAGATACAGATACAGACACATTACATAGATACAGATACATTACATAGATACAGATACATTACATTAGATACAGATACAGACACATTACATAGATACAGATACATTACATATATTACAGATACATACATATATACATACAGATACAGATACATTACATAGATACAGATACATTACATAGATACAGATACATTACATAGATACAGATACATTACATAGATACAGATACATTACATAGATACAGATACATTACATATATACATTACATAGATACAGATACATTACATACATATATACATTACATAGATACATTACATAGATACAGATACAGATACATTACACATAGATACAGATACAGATACACATTACATACATAGATACAGATACATTACATAGATACAGATACATTACATAGATACAGATACATTACATAGACACATTACATAGATACAGATACATTACATACATTACATAGATACAGATACAGACACATTACATAGATACAGATACATTACATAGATACAGATACAGACACAGATACATTACATAGATACAGATACATTACATAGATACAGATACAGATACAGATACATTACATAGATACAGATACAGACACATTACATAGATACAGATACATTACACATTACATAGATACAGATACATTACATAGATACAGATACATTACATATATACATTAGATACAGATACATTACATAGATACAGATACATTACATAGATACAGATTACATAGATACAGATACATTATATAGATACAGATACATTACATAGATACAGATACATTACATAGATACAGATACATAGATACAGATACATTACATAGATACAGATACATTACATAGATACAGATACATTACATAGATACAGATACATTACATAGATACAGATACATTACACATACAGATACAGATACATTACATAGATACAGATACATTACATAGATACAGATACAGACATTACATAGATACAGATACATTACATAGATACAGATACATTACATAGATACAGATACATTACATAGATACAGATACATTACATAGATACAGATACAGACACATTACATAGATACAGATACATAGATACATAGATACATTACATAGATACAGATACATAGACATTACATAGATACAGATACATTACATAGATACAGATACAGAGATACATTACATAGATACAGATACATTACATAGATACAGATACATTACATAGATACAGATACATTACATAGATACAGATACAGACACATTACATAGATACAGATACAGATATATACAGATACATTACACAGATAGATACATAGATACAGACACATTACATAGATACAGATACATTACATAGATACACATTACATAGACACATTACATACATTACATAGATACAGACACATTACATAGATACAGACACATTACATAGATACAGACACATTACATAGATACATAGATACAGATACATTACATAGATACAGATACATTACATATACAGATACAGATACACATTACATAGATACAGATACATTACATAGATACAGATACATTACATAGATACAGATTACATAGATACAGATACAGATACATTACATAGATACAGATACATTACATAGATACAGATACAGATACATTACATATATACATTACATAGATACAGACACATTACATAGATACAGATACATTACATAGATACAGAGATACATAGATACAGATACATTACATAGATACAGATACATTACATAGATACAGATACATTACATAGATATACATTACATAGATACAGATACATTACATAGATACAGATACATTACATAGATACAGATACAGACACATTACATAGATACAGATACATTACATATACAGATACATTACATAGATACATAGATACAGATACATTACATATATACATTACATACAGATACAGATACAGATACATTACATAGATACAGATACATTACACATTACATAGATACAGATACATTACATATATACATTACATAGATACAGATACATTACATAGATACAGATACATTACATAGATACATACAGATACAGATACATTACATACAGATACATTACATAGATACAGATACATTACATAGATACAGATACATTACATAGATACAGATACATTACATAGATACAGATACATAGACAGATACATTACATATATACATTATAGATACAGATACATTACATACAGATACAGATACAGATACATTACATAGATACAGATTACATACATGACATAGATACAGATACATTACATAGATACAGATACATTACATATATACATTACATAGATACAGATACATTACATAGATACAGATACATTACATAGATACAGATACAGACACATTACATAGATACAGATACATTACATAGATACAGATACATTACATAGATACAGATACATTACATAGATACAGATACATACATAGATACAGATACATTACATAGATACAGATACATTACATAGATACAGATACAGACACATTACATAGATACAGACACATTACATAGATACAGATACATTACATAGATACAGATACATTACATAGATACAGATACATTACATAGATACAGATACATTACATAGATACAGATACAGACACATTACATAGATACAGATACATTACATAGATACAGATACATTACATAGATACAGATACATTACATAGATACAGATACAGACACATTACATAGATACAGATACATTACATAGATACAGATACATTACATAGATACAGATACATTACATAGATACAGATACATTACATAGATACAGATACATTACATATATACAGATACATTACATAGATACAGAAACATTACATAGATACAGATACATTACATAGATACAGATACATTACATAGATACAGATACATTACATATACAGATACATTACATAGATACAGATACAGACACATTACATAGATACAGATACATTACATAGATACAGATACATTACATATATAGATACATTACATAGATACAGATACATTACATAGATACAGATACATTACATAGATACAGACACATTACATAGATACAGATACATTACATAGATACAGATACAGACATTACATATATACATTACATATATACATTACATAGATACAGATACATTACATATTACATAGATACAGATAGATACATATATACATTACATAGATACAGATACATAGATACAGATACATTACATAGATACATTACATAGATACAGATACATTACATATACACATTACATAGATACAGATACATTACATAGATACAGATACATTACATATATACAGATACATTACATATATACATTACATAGATACAGATACATTACATAGATACAGAGACAGATACATTACATCGATACAGATACAGATACATTACATATATACATTACATAGATACAGACACATTACATAGATACAGACACATTACATAGATACAGACACATTACATAGACACAGATACATTACATATATACAGATACATTACATAGATACAGATACATTACATAGATACAGATACAGAAACATTACATAGATACAGATACATTACATAGATACAGATACATTATATAGATACAGATACAGACACATTACATAGATACAGATACATTACATATATACAGATACATTACATAGATACAGATACAGACACATTACATAGATACAGATACATTACATATATACAGATACATTACATATATACATTACATAGATACAGATACATTACTTAGATACAGATACATTACATAGATACAGATACATTACATATATACATTACATAGATACAGATACATTACATAGATACAGATACATTACATATATACATTACATAGATACAGATACAGATACAGATACATTACATAGATACAGATACATTACATATATACAGATACATTACATAGATACAGATACAGACACATTACATAGATACAGATACATTACTTAGATACAGATACATTACATAGATACAGATACATTACATAGATACATTACATATATACAGATACATTACATATATACATTACATAGATACAGATACAGATACATGACATAGATACAGATACATTACATAGATACAGATACATTACATAGATACAGATACATTACATAGATACAGATACATTACATAGATACAGATACATTACATAGATACAGATACATTACATAGATACAGATACATTACACAGATACAGATACATTACATAGATACAGATACATTACATAGATACAGATACATTACATAGATACAGATACATTACATATGCAGATACAGATACATTACATAGATACAGATACATTACATAGATACAGATACATAGATACAGATACATTACATAGATACAGATACAGACACATTACATAGATACAGATACATTACATAGATACAGATACATTACATAGATACAGATACAGACACATTACATAGATACAGATACAGATACAGACACATTACATAGATACAGATACATTACATATATACATTACATAGATACAGACACATTACATAGATACAGACACATTACATAGATACAGACACATTACATAGATACAGATACATTACATATATACAGATACATTACATAGATACAGATACAGAAACATTACATAGATACAGATACATTACATAGATACAGATACATTACATAGATACAGATACAGACACATTACATAGATACAGATACATTACATATATACAGATACATTACATAGATACAGATACAGACACATTACATAGATACAGATACATTACATATATACAGATACATTACATATATACATTACATAGATACAGATACATTACTTAGATACAGATACATTACATAGATACAGATACATTACATATATACATTACATAGATACAGATACATTACATAGATACAGATACATTACATATATACATTACATAGATACAGATACAGATACAGATACATTACATAGATACAGATGCATTACATAGATACATTACATAGATACAGATACATTACATAGATACAGATACAGACACATTACATAGATACAGATACATTACTTAGATACAGATACATTACATAGATACAGATACATTACATATATACATTACATAGATACAGATACATTACATAGATACAGATACATTACATATATACATTACATAGATACAGATACAGATACATACATAGACATTACATAGATACAGATACATAGATACAGATACAGATACATTACATAGATACAGATACAGACACATTACATAGATACAGATACATTACATAGATACAGATACATTACATAGATACAGATACATTACATAGATACAGATACAGACACATTACATAGATACAGATACATTACATAGATACAGATACATTACATAGATACAGATACATTACATAGATACAGATACAGAAACATTACATAGATACAGATACATTACATAGATACAGATACATTACATATATACATTACATAGATACAGACACATTACATAGATACAGACACATTACATAGATACAGATACATTACATATATACAGATACATTACATATATACAGATACAGACACATTACATAGATACAGATACAGATACAGACACATTACATAGATACAGCCACATTACATAGATACAGATACATTACATAGATACAGATACAGACACATTACATAGATACAGATACATTACATATATACATTACATAGATACAGACACATTACATAGATACAGACACATTACATAGATACAGACACATTACATAGATACAGATACATTACATATATACAGATACATTACATAGATACAGATACATTACATAGATACAGATACAGAAACATTACATAGATACAGATACATTACATAGATACAGATACATTACATATATACATTACATAGATACAGACACATTACATAGATACAGATACATTACATAGATACAGATACATTACGTAGATACAGATACAGACACATTACATAGATACAGATACATTGCATAGATACAGATACAGACACATTACATAGATACAGATACATTACATAGATACAGATACATTACATAGATACAGATACAGACACATTACATATATACAGATACATTACATATATACATAGATACAGATACATTACATATATACATTACATAGATACAGATACATTACATAGATACAGATACAGACACATTACATAGATACAGATACATTACATAGATACAGATACATTACATATACAGATACATTACATATATACATTACATAGATACAGATACATTACATAGATACAGATACATTACATATAGATTACATAGATACATTACATATATACATTACATAGATACAGATACATTACATAGATACAGATACATTACATAGATACAGATACATTACATAGATACAGATACATTACATATACACATTACATAGATACAGATACATTACATAGATACAGATACATTACATAGATACATTACATAGATACAGATACATTACATAGATATATTACATAGATACAGATACATTACATAGATACAGATACATTACATAGATACAGATACATTACATAGATACATTACATAGATACAGATACATTACATAGATACATTACATAGATACAGATACATTACATAGATACATTACATATATACAGATACATTACATAGATACATTACATAGATACAGATACAGACACATTACATAGATACAGATACATTACATATATACAGATACATTACATATATACATTACATAGATACAGATACATTACATAGATACAGATACATTACATATATACAGATACATTACATATATACAGATACATTACATATATACAGATACATTACATATACACATTACATAGATACAGATACATTACATAGATACAGATACATTACATAGATACAGATACAGATACATTACATAGATACAGATACATTACACATTACATAGATACAGATACATTACATATATACATTACATAGATACAGACACATTACATAGATACAGATACAGATACAGATACACATATACATACATAGATACAGATACATTACATAGATATACATTACATACAGATACATTACATATATACACATTACAGATACATTACATAGATACAGATACATTACATAGATACAGACACATTACATAGATACAGATACATTACATATTACATTACATAGATACAGATACATTACATATAAATTACATAGATACAGATACAGATACATTACATAGATACAGATACATTACATAGATACAGATACATTACATATATACATTACATAGATACAGACACATTACATAGATACAGATACATTACATAGATACATTACATAGATACAGACACATTACATAGATACAGATACATTACACAGATACAGATACATTACATAGATACAGATACAATACATATATACATTACATAGATACAGATACATTACATAGATACATTACATAGATACAGACACATTACATAGATACAGATACATTACATATATACAGATACATTACATAGATACAGATACAGACACATTACATAGATACAGATACATTACATATATACAGATACATTACATAGATACAGATACAGACACATTACATAGATACAGATACATTACATATATACAGATACATTACATATATACATTACATAGATACAGATACATACAGATACATTACATAGATACAGATACATTACATATATACATACATAGATACAGATACATTACATAGATACAGATACATTACATAGATACATTACATAGATACAGACACATTACATATATACATTACATAGATACAGATACAGACACATTACATAGATACAGATACATTACATAGATACAGATACATTACATAGATACAGATACATTACATAGATACATTACATAGATACAGATACATTACATAGATACAGACACATTACATAGATACATTACATAGATACAGACACATTACATATATACAGATACATTACATAGATATAGATACATTACATAGATACAGATACATTACATAGATATAGATACATTACATAGATACAAGATACATTACATATATACATTACATAGATACAGATACATTACATAGATACAGATACATTACATAGATACATATACATTACATATATACATTACATAGATACAGATACATTATATAGATACAGATACATTACATATATACATTACATATATATAGATACATTACATAGATACAGATACATTACATAGATACAGATACATTACATAGATACAGATACATTACATAGATACAGATACATTACATAGATACAGATACATTACATATATACATTACATAGATACAGACACATTACATAGATACAGACACATTACATAGATACAGATACATTACATAGATACAGATACATTACATAGATACAGATACAGACACATTACATAGATACAGATACAGACACATTACATAGATACAGCCACATTACATAGATACAGATACATTACATAGATACAGATACAGACACATTACATAGATACAGATACATACAGATACATTACATAGATACAGACACATTACATAGATACAGATACATTACATAGATACAGATACAGACACATTACATAGATAGATACAGATACATTACATAGATACAGATACATTACATAGATACATTACATAGATACAGACACATTACATAGATACAGATACATTACATAGATACAGATACATTACAGATACAGATACAGATACATTACATAGATACAGATACATTACATATATACAGATACATTACATAGATACAGATACAGATACATTACATATATACATTACATAGATACAGATACATTACATATATACATTACATAGATACAGATACATTACATAGATACAGATACAGACACATTACATAGATACAGATACATTACATAGATACAGATACATTAGATACAGATACATTACATATATACATTACATAGATACAGATACATTACATAGATACAGATACATTACATATATACATTACATAGATACATTACATATACATTACATAGATACAGATACATTACATAGATACAGATACATTACATAGATACAGATACATTACATAGATACAGATACATTACATATACACATTACATAGATACAGATACATTACATAGATACAGATACATTACATAGATACAGATACATTACAGATACATTACATAGATACAGATACATTACATAGATATATATACATTACATAGATACAGATACATATATACAGATACAGATACATACATAGATACAGACAGATACAGATACAGATACATTACATAGATACAGATACATTACATATATACATTACATAGATACAGATACATTACATAGATACAGATACATTACATAGATACAGATACATTACATAGATACATTACATAGATACATTACATAGATACAGATACATTACATAGATACAGACACATTACATAGATACAGATACATTACATATATACATTACATAGATACAGATACATAGATACAGATACATTACATAGATACAGATACATTACATAGATACAGATACAGACACATTACATAGATACAGATACATTACACAGATACAGATACATTACATAGATACAGATACATTACATAGATACAGATACATTACATAGATACAGATACAGACACATTACATAGATACAGATACATACATATAGATAGATACAGACACATTACATAGATACAGATACATTACATAGATACAGATACATTACATAGATACAGATACATTACATATATACAGATACATTACATAGATACAGATACATTACATAGATACAGATACAGACACATTACATAGATACAGATACATTACATAGATACAGATACATTACATAGATACAGATACAGACACATTACATAGATACAGATACATTACATAGATACAGATACATAGATACAGATACATACATAGATACAGATACATTACATAGATACAGACACATACATAGATACAGATACATTACATAGATACAGATACAGACACATTACATAGATACAGATACAGACACATTACATAGATACAGATACAGACACATTACATAGATACACATTACATAGATACAGATACATTACATAGATACAGATACAGACACATTACATAGATACAGATACAGATACAGACACATTACATAGATACAGACACATTACATAGATACAGATACATTACATAGATACAGATACAGACACATTACAGATACAGATACAGACACATTACATAGATACAGATACATTACAGATACATTACATAGATACAGACACATTACATAGATACAGATACATTACATAGATACAGATACATTACATAGATACAGATACATTACATAGATACAGATACATTACATAGATACAGATACAAACATTACATAGATACAGATACATTACATAGATACAGATACATTACATAGATACAGATACAGAAACATTACATAGATACAGATACATTACATATATACAGATACATTACATAGATACAGATACAGATACATTACATAGATACAGATACATTACATATATACAGATACATTACATAGATACATTACATAGATACAGATACATTACATAGATACAGATACATTACATAGATACAGATACATTACATAGATATACATTACATAGATACAGATACATTACATAGATACAGATACAGATACATTACATATATACATTACATAGATACAGACACATTACATAGATACAGATACATTACATATACATACATAGATACATAGATACAGATACATTACACAGATACACATTACATAGATACATTACATAGATACAGATACATTACATATATACATTACATAGATACAGATACAGATACAGATACATTACATAGATACAGATACATTACAGATACATAGATACAGATACATTACATAGATACAGATACATTACATATATACATTACATAGATACAGATACATTACATAGATACAGATACAGATACATTACATAGATATAGATACATTACATATACACATTACATAGATACAGATACATTACATAGATACAGATACATTACATAGATACAGATACATTACATATATACATTACATAGATACAGATACATTACATAGATACAGAGACAGATACATTACATAGATACAGATACAGATACATTACATAGATACAGATACATTACATAGATACATGACATAGATACAGATACATGACATAGATACAGATACATTACATATATACATTACATAGATACAGATACATTACATAGATACAGATACATTACATAGATACAGATACAGACACATTACATAGATACAGATACATTACATATATACAGATACATTACACAGATACAGATACATTACATAGATACAGATACATATAGATACAGATACATTACATAGATACAGATACATTACATAGATACAGATACAGACACATTACATAGATACAGATACAGACATATACATAGATACAGATACATTACATAGATACAGATACATTACATAGATACAGATACAGACACATTACATAGATACAGATACAGACACATTACATAGATACAGATACAGACACATTACATAGATACAGATACATTACATAGATACAGATACATTACATAGATACAGATACATTACATAGATACAGATACAGACACATTACATAGATACAGATACATTACATATATACATTACATAGATACAGATACATAGATACAGACACATTACATAGATACAGACACATTACATAGATACAGATACATTACATATATACAGATACATTACATAGATACAGATACATTACATAGATACAGATACAGAAACATTACATAGATACAGATACATTACATAGATACAGATACATTACATAGATACAGATACATTACATAGATACAGATACAGACACATTACATAGATACAGATACATTACATAGATACATATACAGACACATTACATAGATACAGATACATTACATAGATACAGATACATTACATAGATACAGATACATTACATATATACATTACATAGATACAGATACATTACATATATACATTACATAGATACAGATACATTACATAGATACAGATACATTACATATATACATTACATAGATACAGATACAGATACAGATACATTACATAGATACAGATACATTACATAGATACATTACATAGATACAGATACAGACACATTACATATATACATTACATATATACATTACATAGATACAGATACATTACATATATACATTACATAGATACAGATACATTACATATATACATTACATAGATACAGATACATTACATAGATACAGATACATTACATAGATACATTACATAGATACAGATACATTACATATACACATTACATAGATACAGATACATTACATAGATACAGATACATTACATAGATACAGATACATTACATATATACATTACATAGATACAGATACATTACATCGATACAGATACAGATACATTACATAGATACAGATACAGATACATTACATATATACATTACATAGATACAGACACATTACATAGATACAGACACATTACATAGATACAGATACATTACATAGACACAGATACATTACATAGATACAGATACATTACATAGATACAGATACATTACATAGATACAGATACAGACACATTACATAGATACAGATACATTACATAGATACAGATACATTACACAGATACAGATACAATACATAGATACAGATACATTACATAGATACAGATACATTACATAGATACAGATACAGACACATTACATAGATACAGATACAGACATATTACATAGATACAGATACATTACATAGATACAGATACATTACATAGATACAGATACAGACACATTACATAGATACAGATACAGACACATTACATAGATACAGATACAGACACATTACATAGATACAGATACATTACATAGATACAGATACATTACATAGATACAGATACATTACATAGATACAGATACAGACACATTACATAGATACAGATACATTACATATATACATTACATAGATACAGACACATTACATAGATACAGACACATTACATAGATACAGACACATTACATAGATACAGATACATTACATAGATACAGATACATTACATAGATACAGATACATTACATAGATACAGATACAGAAACATTACATAGATACAGATACATTACATAGATACAGATACATTACATAGATACAGATACATTACATAGATACAGATACAGACACATTACATAGATACAGATACATTACATATATGCAGATACATTACATATATACATTACATAGATACAGATACATTACATAGATACAGATACATTACATAGATACAGATACATTACATATATACATTACATAGATACAGATACATTACATATATACATTACATAGATACAGATACATTACATAGATACAGATACATTACATATATACATTACATAGATACAGATACAGATACAGATACATTACATAGATACAGACACATTACATAGATACATTACATAGATACAGATACAGACACATTACATATATACATTACATATATACATTACATAGATACAGATACATTACATATATACATTACATAGATACAGATACATTACATATATACATTACATAGATACAGATACATTACATAGATACAGATACATTACATAGATACATTACATAGATACAGATACATTACATATACACATTACATAGATACAGATACATTACATAGATACAGATACATTACATATATACAGATACATTACATATATACATTACATAGATACAGATACACATTACATAGATACAGAGACAGATACATTACATCGATACAGATACAGATACATTACATATATACATTACATAGATACAGACACATTACATAGATACAGACACATTACATAGATACAGACACATTACATAGATACAGACACATTACATAGACACAGATACATTACATATATACAGATACATTACATAGATACAGATACATTACATAGATACAGATACAGAAACATTACATAGATACAGATACATTACATAGATACAGATACATTATATAGATACAGATACAGACACATTACATAGATACAGATACATTACATATATACAGATACATTACATATATACATTACATAGATACAGATACATTACATAGATACAGATACATTACATAGATACAGATACATTACATATATACATTACATAGATACAGATACATTACATAGATACAGATACATTACATATATACATTACATAGATACAGATACAGATACAGATACATTACATAGATACAGATACATTACATATATACAGATACATTACATAGATACAGATACAGACACATTACATAGATACAGATACATTACTTAGATACAGATACATTACATAGATACAGATACATTACATAGATACATTACATATATACAGATACATTACATAGATACATTACATATATACAGATACATTACATATATACATTACATAGATACAGATACAGATACATGACATAGATACAGATACATTACATAGATACAGATACATTACATATATACATTACATAGATACAGATACATTACATAGATACAGATACATTACATAGATACAGATACAGACACATTACATAGATACAGATACATTACATAGATACAGATACATTACACAGATACAGATACAGACACATTACATAGATACAGATACATTACATAGATACAGATACATTACATAGATACAGATACAGACACATTACATAGATACAGATACAGATACATTACATAGATACAGATACATTACATAGATACAGACACATTACATAGATACAGATACATTACATAGATACAGATACATTACATAGATACAGATACAGACACATTACATAGATACAGATACATTACATAGATACAGATACATTACATAGATACAGATACAGACACATTACATAGATACAGATACAGATACAGACACATTACATAGATACAGATACATTACATATATACATTACATAGATACAGACACATTACATAGATACAGACACATTACATAGATACAGACACATTACATAGATACAGATACATTACATATATACAGATACATTACATAGATACAGATACAGAAACATTACATAGATACAGATACATTACATAGATACAGATACATTACATAGATACAGATACAGACACATTACATAGATACAGATACATTACATATATACAGATACATTACATAGATACAGATACAGACACATTACATAGATACAGATACATTACATATATACAGATACATTACATATATACATTACATAGATACAGATACATTACTTAGATACAGATACATTACATAGATACAGATACATTACATATATACATTACATAGATACAGATACATTACATAGATACAGATACATTACATATATACATTACATAGATACAGATACAGATACAGATACATTACATAGATACAGATGCATTACATATATACAGATACATTACATAGATACAGATACAGACACATTACATAGATACAGATACATTACTTAGATACAGATACATTACATAGATACAGATACATTACATATATACATTACATAGATACAGATACATTACATAGATACAGATACATTACATATATACATTACATAGATACAGATACAGATACATTACATAGATACAGACACATTACATAGATACATTACATAGATACAGATACAGACACATTACATATATACATTACATAGATACAGATACATTACATAGATACAGATACATTACATAGATACAGATACAGACACATTACATAGATACAGATATACATTACATAGATACAGATACATTACATAGATACAGATACATTACATAGATACAGATACATTACATAGATACAGATACAGATACATTACATAGATACAGATACATTACATATATACATTACATAGATACAGACACATTACATAGATACAGACACATTACATAGATACAGCCACATTACATAGATACAGATACATTACATAGATACAGATACAGACACATTACATAGATACAGATACATTACATATATACATTACATAGATACAGACACATTACATAGATACAGACACATTACATAGATACATAGATACAGATACATTACATAGATACAGATACATTACATAGATACAGATACATTACATAGATACAGATACATTACATAGATACAGATACATTACATAGATACAGATACATTACATTACATAGATACAGATTACATAGATACAGATACATTACATAGATACAGATACATTACATAGATACAGATACAGATACATTACATAGATACAGATACATTGCATAGATACAGATACAGACACATTACATAGATACAGATACATTACATAGATACAGATACATTACATAGATACAGATACAGACACATTACATAGATACAGATACATTACATATATACATTACATAGATACAGATACATTACATATATACATTACATAGATACAGATACATTACATAGATACACATTACATAGATACAGATACATTACATAGATACAGATACATTACATAGATACAGATACATTACACATTACATAGATACAGATACATTACATAGATACAGATACATTACATATATACATTACATAGATACAGATACATTACATAGATACAGATACAGATACATTACATCGATACAGATACAGATACATTACATAGATACAGATACATTACATAGATACATGACATAGATACAGATACATTACATAGATACAGATACATTACATATTACATAGATACAGATACATTACATAGATACAGATACATTACATAGATACAGATACAGACACATTACATAGATACAGATACATTACATATATAGATACAGATACAGATACATTACATAGATACAGATACAGATACAGATACATTACATAGATACAGATACATTACATAGATACAGATACAGACACATTACATAGATACAGATACAGACACATTACATAGATACAGATACAGACACATTACATAGATACAGATACATTACATAGATACAGATACATTACATAGATACAGATACAGACACATTACATAGATACAGATACATTACATATATACATTACATAGATACAGACACATTACATAGATACAGACACATTACATAGATACAGACACATTACATAGATACAGATACATTACATATATACAGATACATTACATAGATACAGATACATTACATAGATACAGATACAGAAACATTACATAGATACAGATACATTACATAGATACAGATACATTACATAGATACAGATACATTACATAGATACAGATACAGACACATTACATAGATACAGATACATTACATATATGCAGATACATTACATATATACATTACATAGATACAGATACATTACATAGATACAGATACATTACATAGATACAGATACATTACATATATACATTACATAGATACAGATACATTACATATATACATTACATAGATACAGATACATTACATAGATACAGATACATTACATATATACATTACATAGATACAGATACAGATACAGATACATTACATAGATACAGACACATTACATAGATACATTACATAGATACAGATACAGACACATTACATATATACATTACATATATACATTACATAGATACAGATACATTACATATATACATTACATAGATACAGATACATTACATATATACATTACATAGATACAGATACATTACATAGATACAGATACATTACATAGATACATTACATAGATACAGATACATTACATATACACATTACATAGATACAGATACATTACATAGATACAGATACATTACATATATACAGATACATTACATATATACATTACATAGATACAGATACATTACATCGATACAGAGACAGATACATTACATCGATACAGATACAGATACATTACATATATACATTACATAGATACAGACACATTACATAGATACAGACACATTACATAGATACAGACACATTACATAGACACAGATACATTACATATATACAGATACATTACATAGATACAGATACATTACATAGATACAGATACAGACACATTACATAGATACAGATACATTACATATATACAGATACATTACACAGATACAGATACAATACATAGATACAGATACATTACATAGATACAGATACATTACATAGATACAGATACAGACACATTACATAGATACAGATACAGACATATTACATAGATACAGATACATTACATAGATACAGATACATTACATAGATACAGATACAGACACATTACATAGATACAGATACAGACACATTACATAGATACAGATACAGACACATTACATAGATACAGATACATTACATAGATACAGATACATTACATAGATACAGATACATTACATAGATACAGATACAGACACATTACATAGATACAGATACATTACATATATACATTACATAGATACAGACACATTACATAGATACAGATACATTACATAGATACAGACACATTACATAGATACAGATACATTACATATATACAGATACATTACATAGATACAGATACATTACATAGATACAGATACAGAAACATTACATAGATACAGATACATTACATAGATACAGATACATTACATAGATACAGATACATTACATAGATACAGATACAGACACATTACATAGATACAGATACATTACATATATGCAGATACATTACATATATACATTACATAGATACAGATACATTACATAGATACAGATACATTACATAGATACAGATACATTACATATATACATTACATAGATACACATTACATATATACATTACATAGATACAGATACATTACATAGATACAGATACATTACATATATACATTACATAGATACAGATACAGATACAGATACATTACATAGATACAGACACATTACATAGATACATTACATAGATACAGATACAGACACATTACATATATACATTACATATATACATTACATAGATACAGATACATTACATATATACATTACATAGATACAGATACATTACATATATACATTACATAGATACAGATACATTACATAGATACAGATACATTACATAGATACATTACATAGATACAGATACATTACATATACACATTACATAGATACAGATACATTACATAGATACAGATACATTACATATATACAGATACATTACATATATACATTACATAGATACAGATACATTACATAGATACAGAGACAGATACATTACATCGATACAGATACAGATACATTACATATATACATTACATAGATACAGACACATTACATAGATACAGACACATTACATAGATACAGACACATTACATAGACACAGATACATTACATATATACAGATACATTACATAGATACAGATACATTACATAGATACAGATACAGAAACATTACATAGATACAGATACATTACATAGATACAGATACATTATATAGATACAGATACAGACACATTACATAGATACAGATACATTACATATATACAGATACATTACATATATACATTACATAGATACAGATACATTACTTAGATACAGATACATTACATAGATACAGATACATTACATATATACATTACATAGATACAGATACATTACATAGATACAGATACATTACATATATACATTACATAGATACAGATACAGATACAGATACATTACATAGATACAGATACATTACATATATACAGATACATTACATAGATACAGATACAGACACATTACATAGATACAGATACATTACATAGATACAGATACATTACATAGATACAGATACATTACATAGATACATTACATATATACAGATACATTACATAGATACATTACATATATACAGATACATTACATATATACATTACATAGATACAGATACAGATACATGACATAGATACAGATACATTACATAGATACAGATACATTACATATATACATTACATAGATACAGATACATTACATAGATACAGATACATTACATAGATACAGATACAGACACATTACATAGATACAGATACATTACATAGATACAGATACATTACACAGATACAGATACAGACACATTACATAGATACAGATACATTACATAGATACAGATACATTACATAGATACAGATACAGACACATTACATAGATACAGATACAGATACAGACACATTACATAGATACAGATACATTACATAGATACAGATACAATATATAGATACAGATACATTACATAGATACAGATACATTACATAGATACAGATACAGACACATTACATAGATACAGATACATTACATAGATACAGATACATTACATAGATACAGATACAGACACATTACATAGATACAGATACAGATACAGACACATTACATAGATACAGATACATTACATATATACATTACATAGATACAGACACATTACATAGATACAGACACATTACATAGATACAGACACATTACATAGATACAGATACATTACATATATACAGATACATTACATAGATACAGATACAGAAACATTACATAGATACAGATACATTACATAGATACAGATACATTACATAGATACAGATACAGACACATTACATAGATACAGATACATTACATATATACAGATACATTACATAGATACAGATACAGACACATTACATAGATACAGATACATTACATATATACAGATACATTACATATATACATTACATAGATACAGATACATTACTTAGATACAGATACATTACATAGATACAGATACATTACATATATACATTACATAGATACAGATACATTACATAGATACAGATACATTACATATATACATTACATAGATACAGATACAGATACAGATACATTACATAGATACAGATGCATTACATATATACAGATACATTACATAGATACAGATACAGACACATTACATAGATACAGATACATTACTTAGATACAGATACATTACATAGATACAGATACATTACATATATACATTACATAGATACAGATACATTACATAGATACAGATACATTACATATATACATTACATAGATACAGATACAGATACATTACATAGATACAGACACATTACATAGATACATTACATAGATACAGATACAGACACATTACATATATACATTACATAGATACAGATACATTACATAGATACAGATACATTACATAGATACAGATACAGACACATTACATAGATACAGATACAGACACATTACATAGATACAGATGCATTACATAGATACAGATACATTACATAGATACAGATACAGAAACATTACATAGATACAGATACAGACACATTACATAGATACAGATACATTACATATATACATTACATAGATACAGACACATTACATAGATACAGACACATTACATAGATACAGCCACATTACATAGATACAGATACATTACATAGATACAGATACAGACACATTACATAGATACAGATACATTACATATATACATTACATAGATACAGACACATTACATAGATACAGACACATTACATAGATACAGACACATTACATAGATACAGATACATTACATATATACAGATACATTACATAGATACAGATACATTACATAGATACAGATACAGAAACATTACATAGATACAGATACATTACATAGATACAGATACATTACATATATACATTACATAGATACAGACACATTACATAGATACAGATACATTACATAGATACAGATACATTACATAGATACAGATACAGACACATTACATAGATACAGATACATTGCATAGATACAGATACAGACACATTATATAGATACAGATACATTACATAGATACAGATACATTACATAGATACAGATACAGACACATTACATATATACAGATACATTACATATATACATTACATAGATACAGATACATTACATATATACATTACATAGATACAGATACATTACATAGATACAGATACAGACACATTACATAGATACAGATACATTACATAGATACAGATACATTACATATATACAGATACATTACATATATACATTACATAGATACAGATACATTACATAGATACAGATACATTACATATATACATTACATAGATACATTACATATATACATTACATAGATACAGATACATTACATAGATACAGATACATTACATAGATACAGATACATTACATAGATACAGATACATTACATATACACATTACATAGATACAGATACATTACATAGATACAGATACATTACATAGATACAGATACATTACATAGATACATTACATAGATACAGATACATTACATAGATATATATACATTACATAGATACATTACATATATACAGATACATTACATATATACATTACATAGATACAGATACAGACACATTACATAGATACAGATACATTACATATATACAGATACATTACATATATACATTACATAGATACAGATACATTACATAGATACAGATACATTACATAGATACAGATACATTACATAGATACATTACATAGATACAGATACATTACATAGATACATTACATATATACAGATACATTACATATATACATTACATAGATACAGATACAGACACATTACATAGATACAGATACATTACATATATACAGATACATTACATATATACATTACATAGATACAGATACATTACATAGATACAGATACATTACATATATACAGATACATTACATATATACATTACATAGATACAGATACATTACATAGATACAGATACATTACATAGATACAGATACATTACATAGATACAGATACATTACATAGATACGTTACATAGATACAGATACATTACATAGATACAGACACATTACATAGATACAGATACATTACATATATACATTACATAGATACAGATACATTACATATATAAATTACATAGATACAGATACAGATACATTACATAGATACAGATACATTACATAGATACAGATACATTACATATATACATTACATAGATACAGACACATTACATAGATACAGATACATTACATAGATACAGATACATTACATAGATACAGATACAGACACCTTACATAGATACAGATACATTACACAGATACAGATACATTACATAGATACAGATACAATACATAGATACAGATACATTACATAGATACAGACACATTACATAGATACAGATACATTACATATATACAGATACATTACATAGATACAGATACAGACACATTACATAGATACAGATACATTACATATATACAGATACATTACATAGATACAGATACAGATACATTACATAGATACAGATACAGACACCTTACATAGATACAGATACATTACACAGATACAGATACATTACATAGATACAGATACATTACATATATACATTACATAGATACAGATACATTACATATATACATTACATAGATACAGATACATTACATAGATACAGATACATTACATATATACATTACATAGATACAGATACATTACATAGATACAGACACATTACATAGATACAGATACATTACATATATACAGATACATTACATAGATACAGATACAGACACATTACATAGATACAGATACATTACATATATACAGACACATTACATATATACAGATACATTACATATATACATTACATAGATACAGATACATTACATATATACATTACATAGATACAGATACATTACATAGATACAGATACAGACACATTACATAGATACAGATACATTACATAGATACAGATACATTACATAGATACAGATACATTACATAGATACAGATACATTACATATATACATTACATAGATACATTACATATATACATTACATAGATACAGATACATTACATAGATACAGATACATTACATAGATACAGATACATTACATAGATACAGATACATTACATATACACATTACATAGATACAGATACATTACATAGATACAGATACATTACATAGATACAGATACATTACATAGATACATTACATAGATACAGATACATTACATAGATATATATACATTACATAGATACATTACATATATACAGATACATTACATATATACATTACATAGATACAGATACAGACACATTACATAGATACAGATACATTACATATATACATTACATAGATACAGATACATTACATATATACAGATACATTACATATATACATTACATAGATACAGATACATTACATAGATACAGATACATTACATAGATACAGATACATTACATATATACATTACATAGATACATTACATAGATACAGATACATTACATAGATACAGACACATTACATAGATACAGATACATTACATATATACATTACATAGATACAGACACATTACATAGATACAGATACAGATACATTACATAGATACAGATACATTACATAGATACAGATACATTACATATATACATTACATAGATACAGACACATTACATAGATACAGATACATTACATAGATACAGATACATTACATAGATACAGATACAGACACCTTACATAGATACAGATACATTACACAGATACAGATACATTACATAGATACAGATACAATACATAGATACAGATACATTACATAGATACAGATACAGACACATTACATAGATACAGATACATTACATATATACAGATACATTACATAGATACAGATACAGACACATTACATAGATACAGATACAGACACATTACATAGATACAGATACATTACACAGATACAGATACATTACATAGATACAGATACAATACATAGATACAGACACATTACATAGATACAGATACAGACACATTACATAGATACAGATACATTACATATATACAGATACATTACATAGATACAGATACAGACACATTACATAGATACAGATACAGACACATTACATATATACAGATACATTACATAGATACAGATACAGACACATTACATAGATACAGATACATTACATATATACAGATACATTACATATATACATTACATAGATACAGATACATTACATATATACAGATACATTACATATATACATTACATAGATACAGATACATTACATAGATACAGATACATTACATAGATACAGATACATTACATATATACATTACATAGATACATTACATAGATACAGATACATTACATATATACAGACACATTACATAGATACAGATACATTACATATATAAATTACATAGATACAGATACATTACATAGATACAGATACATTACATAGATACAGATACATTACATATACACATTACATAGATACAGATACATTACATAGATACAGATACATTACATAGATACAGATACATTACATAGATACAGACACATTACATAGATACAGATACATTACATATATACATTACATAGATACAGATACATTACATAGATACAGATACATTACATATATACATTACATAGATACAGACACATTACATAGATACAGATACATTACATATATACATTACATAGATACAGATACATTACATATACACATTACATAGATACAGATACATTACATATATACATTACATAGATACAGATACATTACATAGATACAGATACATTACATATATACATTACATAGATACAGATACATTACATAGATACAGATACATTACATAGATACAGACACATTACATAGATACAGATACATTACATATATACAGATACATTACATAGATACAGATACAGACACATTACATAGATACAGATACATTACATATATACAGACACATTACATATATACAGATACATTACATATATACATTACATAGATACAGATACATTACATATATACATTACATAGATACAGATACATTACATAGATACAGATACAGACACATTACATAGATACAGATACATTACATAGATACAGATACATTACATAGATACAGATACATTACATAGATACAGATACATTACATATATACATTACATAGATACATTACATATATACATTACATAGATACAGATACATTACATAGATACAGATACATTACATAGATACAGATACATTACATAGATACAGATACATTACATATACACATTACATAGATACAGATACATTACATAGATACAGATACATTACATAGATACAGATACATTACATAGATACATTACATAGATACAGATACATTACATAGATATATATACATTACATAGATACATTACATATATACAGATACATTACATATATACATTACATAGATACAGATACAGACACATTACATAGATACAGATACATTACATATATACATTACATAGATACAGATACATTACATATATACAGATACATTACATATATACATTACATAGATACAGATACATTACATAGATACAGATACATTACATAGATACAGATACATTACATATATACATTACATAGATACATTACATAGATACAGATACATTACATAGATACAGACACATTACATAGATACAGATACATTACATATATACATTACATAGATACAGATACATTACATATATAAATTACATAGATACAGATACAGATACATTACATAGATACAGATACATTACATAGATACAGATACATTACATATATACATTACATAGATACAGACACATTACATAGATACAGATACATTACATAGATACAGATACATTACATAGATACAGATACAGACACCTTACATAGATACAGATACATTACACAGATACAGATACATTACATAGATACAGATACAATACATAGATACAGACACATTACATAGATACAGATACAGACACATTACATAGATACAGATACATTACATATATACAGATACATTACATAGATACAGATACAGACACATTACATAGATACAGATACAGACACATTACATAGATACAGATACATTACACAGATACAGATACATTACATAGATACAGATACAATACATAGATACAGACACATTACATAGATACAGATACAGACACATTACATAGATACAGATACATTACATATATACAGATACATTACATAGATACAGATACAGACACATTACATAGATACAGATACAGACACATTACATATATACAGATACATTACATAGATACAGATACAGACACATTACATAGATACAGATACATTACATATATACAGATACATTACATATATACATTACATAGATACAGATACATTACATATATACAGATACATTACATATATACATTACATAGATACAGATACATTACATAGATACAGATACATTACATAGATACAGATACATTACATATATACATTACATAGATACATTACATAGATACAGATACATTACATATATACAGACACATTACATAGATACAGATACATTACATATATAAATTACATAGATACAGATACATTACATAGATACAGATACATTACATAGATACAGATACATTACATATACACATTACATAGATACAGATACATTACATAGATACAGATACATTACATAGATACAGATACATTACATAGATACAGACACATTACATAGATACAGATACATTACATATATACATTACATAGATACAGATACATTACATAGATACAGATACATTACATATATACATTACATAGATACAGACACATTACATAGATACAGATACATTACATATATACATTACATAGATACAGATACATTACATATACACATTACATAGATACAGATACATTACATAGATAGATACAGATACATTACATAGATACAGATACATTACATATATACATTACATAGATACAGATACATTACATATATACATTACATAGATACAGATACATTACATATATACATTACATAGATACAGATACATTACATATATACATTACATAGATACAGATACATTACATATACACATTACATAGATACAGATACATTACATATATACATTACATAGATACAGATACATTACATAGATACAGATACATTACATAGATACATTACATAGATACAGCCACATTACATATATACATTACATAGATACAGATACAGACACATTACATAGATACAGATACATTACATAGATACAGACACATTACATAGATACAGATACAATACATAGATACAGACACATTACATAGATACAGATACATTACATAGATACAGACACATTACATAGATACATTACATAGATACAGACACATTACATATATACAGATACATTACATAGATATAGATACATTACATAGATACAGATACATTACATAGATACAGATACATTACATAGATATAGATACATTACATAGATACAAGATACATTACATATATACATTACATAGATACAGATACATTACATAGATACAGATACATTACATAGATACATATACATTACATATATACATTACATAGATACAGATACATTATATAGATACAGATACATTACATATATACATTACATATATATAGATACATTACATAGATACAGACACTATTTACTTACCATTTAACATCTCTGTATTACCATTTAACATCTCTGTATTACTATTTAACATCTCTGTATTACCATTTAACATCTCTGTATTACTATTTAACATCTCTGTATTACTATTTAACATCTCTGTATTACTATTTAACATCTCTGTATTACTATTTAACATCTCTGTATTACTATTTAACATCTCTGTATTACCATTTAACATCTCTGTATTACTATTTAACATCTCTGTATTACCATTTAACATCTCTGTATTACTATTTAACATCTCTGTATTACCATTTAACAACTCTGTATTACTATTTAACATCTCCGTATTACCATTTAACATCTCTGTATTACCATTTAACATCTCTGTATTACTATTTAACATCTCTGTATTACTATTTAACATCTCTGTATTACTATTTAACATCTCTGTATTACTATTTAACATCTCTGTATTACTATTTAACATCTCTGTATTACTATTTAACATCTCTGTATTACTATTTAACATCTCTGTATTACTATTTAACAACTCTGTATTACTATTTAACATCTCTGTATTACTATTTAACATCTCTGTATTACTATTTAACATCTCTGTATTACCATTTAACATCTCTGTATTACCATTTAACATCTCTGTATTACTATTTAACATCTCTGTATTACTATTTAACATCTCTGTATTACTATTTAACATCTCTGTATTACTATTTAACATCTCTGTATTACTATTTAACATCTCTGTATTACTATTTAACATCTCTGTATTACCATTTAACATCTCTGTATTACCATTTAACAACTCTGTATTGACTGAAAAAAAGTGCATTCAAGTTATCAAAGTTATGTGACTCATGCGTTATAGAGATGTTCAAGAGTTTTATCATCAGATCTTGACTATACTGTATGTTATGTACCTTGAGGCAGGTCCTGAAGCGGTCTGCTGCTATAGGCACTAGTCCAGCTGTTTCTCTGTCAGGTACCAAGGAGGGCAGCAGGGCTGAGACAGGGTCTGATCCAGCTGTTTCTCTGTCAGGTACCAAGGAGGGTAGCAGGGCTGAGACAGGGTCTGGTCCAGCTGTTTCTCTGTCAGGTACCAAGGAGGGCAGCAGGGCTGAGACAGGGTCTGATCCAGCTGTTTCTCTGTCAGGTACCAAGGAGGGTAGCAGGGCTGAGACAGGGTCTGGTCCAGCTGTTTCTCTGTCAGGTACCAAGGAGGGCAGCAGGGCTGAGACAGGGTCTGATCCAGCTGTTTCTCTGTCAGGTACCAAGGAGGGTAGCAGGGCTGAGACAGGGTCTGATCCAGCTGTTTCTCTGTCAGGTACCAAGGAGGGCAGCAGGGCTGAGACAGGGTGTGATCCAGCTGTTTCTCTGTCAGGTACCAAGGAGGGTAGCAGGGCTGAGACAGGGTCTGATCCAGCTGTTTCTCTGTCAGGTACCAAGGAGGGTAGCAGGGCTGAGACAGGGTCTGGTCCAGCTGTTTCTCTGTCAGGTACCAAGGAGGGCAGCAGGGCTGAGACAGGGTCTGATCCAGCTGTTTCTCTGTCAGGTACCAAGGAGGGTAGCAGGGCTGAGACAGGGTCTGGTCCAGCTGTTTCTCTGTCAGGTACCAAGGAGGGCAGCAGGGCTGAGACAGGGTCTGGTCCAGCTGTTTCTCTGTCAGGTACCAAGGAGGGCAGCAGGTCTGAGACAGGGTCTGATCCAGCTGTTTCTCTGTCAGGTACCAAGGAGGGTAGCAGGTCTGAGACAGGGACTGGTCCAGCTCTTTCTCTGTCAGGTACCAAGGAGGGTAGCAGGTCTGAGACAGGGTCTGGTCCAGCTGTTTCTCTGTCAGGTACCAAGGAGGGTAGCAGGTCTGAGACAGGGTCTGGTCCAGCTGTTTCTCTGTCAGGTACCAAGGAGGGTAGCAGGTCTGAGACAGGGTCTGGTCCAGCTCTTTCTCTGTCAGGTACCAAGGAGGGTAGCAGGTCTGAGACAGGGTCTGGTCCAGCTGTTTCTCTGTCAGGTACCAAGGAGGGTAGCAGGTCTGAGACAGGGTCTGGTCCAGCTGTTTCTCTGTCAGGTACCAAGGAGGGTAGCAGGTCTGAGACAGGGTCTGGTCCAGCTCTTTCTCTGTCAGGTACCAAGGAGGGTAGCAGGTCTGAGACAGGGCGTTCTGAGACCTGAGGTGTCTAGAGCGCAGACATAAGGTCCCTGTTCAAACAACATGAAAAATACAGGTCAACTGTAAGAAAAGTTTAATGATTGACAGGTTGTTACAACATACGGTGTAATAACATCCAAGAAGATAACAAACACACATTCAAAAGGCAGAAAGAGGCTTGAGTTCAGAAAGCCAGAGAAACTGTAACCTTACCTGTCTCTGACCTCTACAGTGTGTGCTGGTGTGATCCTAAAGTCCTCTCAGTTAAAGTTAATCATTGTCTATCTATTTAGGGTCTCTGAGGAAGGGAACACTGAAAGAGTACCTGTCTCTGACCTCTACAGTGTGTGGTGGTGTGATCCTAAAGTCCTCTCAGTTAAAGTTAATCATCGTCTATCTATTTAGGGTCTCTGAGGAAGGGAACACTGAAAGAGTACACCTCCGAACACGTCTGATATACACACCACATCTACTCTACCCTTCCATGGGTTAGGAAAGTGTAGGCGTCATTGTGCAATGGTACAATCTACTGTACTGTTGAAATTTGCATCAGATAGAGAAGGGCCTGCACCATCCAACAGTTTCCTGAAGATGAGCGGAAAGTGAACCTGTGGAGGAGAAACTGTGGTTTCTGAGCTGCTGTATTTCAGAATCCCTAGGCAACAGGAGATGGTTTTACCCACAGAACTAGAATTGGATTCTATATCTACTCACAGAGAAAGTCTGTTTGCTGTAACTGTGGGAGCCTGACTTACAAAACATGGTAGATTTCGTTAGTACATTTTCTGTAAACTGTCTGACTTGGAATTTTCAGAGCTTGTGAATCATGGAACAGATTAGCATTGGCACAGTAGGCCCATTTATCATTGTGAGCAGCCTGTTCCCCTGCCTATGAAGGGCTAATCTGATCTGTGGTCAGTAGTAGTGTGAGCAGCCTGTTCCCCTGCCTATGAAGGGCTGATCTGATCTGTGGTCAGTAGTAGTGTGAGCAGCCTGTTCCCCTGCCTATGAAGGGCTAATCTGATCTGTGGTCAGTAGTAGTGTGAGCAGCCTGTTCCCCTGCCTATGAAGGGCTGATCTGATCTGTGGTCAGTAGTAGTGTGAGCAGCCTGTTCCCCTGCTGATCTGATCTGTGGTCAGTAGTAGTGTGAGCAGCCTGTTCCCCTGCTGATCTGATCTGTGGTCAGTAGTAGTGTGAACAGCCTGTTCCACTGCTGATCTGATCTGTGGTCAGTAGTAGTGTGAGCAGCCTGTTCCCCTGCTGATCTGATCTGTGGTCAGTAGTAGTGTGAGCAGCCTGTTCCCCTTTCCTATGAAGGGCTGATCTAATCTGATCTGTGGTCAGTAGTAGTGTGAGCAGCCTGTTCCCCTGCTGATCTGATCTGTGGTCAGTAGTAGTGTGAGCAGCCTGTTCCCCTGCCTATGAAGGGCTGATCTAATCTGATCTGTGGTCAGTAGTAGTGTGAGCAGCCTGTTCCCCTGCTGATCTGATCTGTGGTCAGTAGTAGTGTGAGCAGCCTGTTCCCCTGCTGATCTGATCTGTGGTCAGTAGTGGTGTGAACAGCCTGTTCCACTGCTGATCTGATCTGTGGTCAGTAGTAGTGTGAGCAGCCTGTTCCCCTGCCTATGAAGGGCTGATCTAATCTGATCTGTGGTCAGTAGTAGTGTGAGCAGCCTGTTCCCCTGCTGATCTGATCTGTGGTCAGTAGTAGTGTGAGCAGCCTGTTCCCCTGCCTATGAAGGGCTGATCTAATCTGATCTGTGGTCAGTAGTAGTGTGAGCAGCCTGTTCCCCTGCTGATCTGATCTGTGGTCAGTAGTAGTGTGAGCAGCCTGTTCCCCTGCCTATGAAGGGCTGATCTAATCTGATCTGTGGTCAGTAGTAGTGTGAGCAGCCTGTTCCCCTGCCTATGAGTGGAGTATGGGTATGATTACGAGCTCCATCAGTGTGGATCAAAAACACAGCTTTGAAGTGTGTCGCCCTGGGCGTTGACACAGCTTTGAAGTGTTTCACTGTCACGCCCTGACCATAGTTTGCTTTGTATGTTTCTATGTTTTGTTTGGTCAGGGTGTGATCTGAGTGGGCATTCTATGTTGTGTGTCTAGTTTGTCTGTTTCTGTGTTTGGCCTGATATGGTTCTCAATCAGAGGCAGGTGTTAGTCGTTGTCTCTGATTGGGAACCATATTTAGGTAGCCTGGGTTTCACTGTTGGTTTGTGGGAGTTTGTTTCCTGTGTCGGTGTTTGTGCCACACGGAACTGTTTCTGGTTGGTTTATTTCACGTTATTGTTTATTGTTTTGTATTTCATAGTGTTCAGGCTTTTCTTATTAAAATCGTCATGGACACTTACCACGCTGCGTTTTGGTCCGATCCCTGCTACACCTCCTTTTCAGACGAAGAGGAGGAAATCTGCTGTTACAGAAACACCCACCACAAAAGGACCAAGCGGCGTGTTAATGGGCAGGGGGGCGGTCGACCCAGGGAGTGTGCCGGAGCCCGTCTGGGATTCTCTGGACCAGTGTGAGGAGGGATACCGGCAAATGGAGTCAGCACGGCGACGCGGTAGGAAGCCCGAGAGGCAGCCCCAAAAATGTATTGGGGGGGAAGCACATAGGGAGTGTGGTGAAGCCAGGTAGGAGACCTGCGCCAACTTCCTGTGCTTACCGGGGAGCTGGAGAAACCGGGTAGGCACCGTGTTATGCTGTGGAGCGCACGGTGTCCCCAGTGCGGGTGCATAGCCCGGTGCGGTACATACCAGCTCCGCTTATCGGCCGGGCTAGAGTGGGCATCGAGCCAAGTGCCATGAAGCCGGCTCTACGCATCTGGTCTCCAGTGCGTCTCCTTGGGCCGGCGTACATGGCACCAGCCTTATGCATGGTGTTCCCGGTTCGCCAGCACAGCCTAGTGCGGCCTATTCCACGTCGCCACATTGGTCGGGCTACGGGGAGCATTCAACCAGGTAAGGTTGGGCAGGCTCGGTGCTCAAGAGCTCCAGTGCGCCTGCATGGTCCGGTCTATCCAGTGCCACCTCCACGCACCAGCCCTCCATTGGCAGCCCCCCACACCAGGCTGTCTCTCCGTCTTCTGCCCACACGGTGTCCCGCCTGTCCAGCGCTGCCAGAGCCTTCCTCATCTCCAGCGCTGCCAGAGTCCCCCGTCTGTCCAGAGCTGCTAGAGTCCCCCGTCTGTCCAGAGCTGCTAGAGTCCCCCGTCTGTCCAGAGCTGCTAGAGTCCCGTCTGTCCAGAGCTGCTAGAGTCCCCCGTCTGTCCAGAGCTGCTAGAGTCCCGTCTGTCCAGAGCTGCTAGAGTCCCCCGTCTGTCTAGAGTCCCCCGTCTGTCCAGAGCTGCTAGAGTCCCCCGTCTGTCCAGAGCTGCTAGAGCCGCCAGTCTGTCCAGAGCTGCTAGAGCTGCCAGTCTGTCCTGAGCTGCTAGAGACACCAGTCTGTCCTGAGCCATCAGTCAGCCAGGACCTGCCAGAGCCGCCAGCCAGCCAGGAGCTGCCAGAGCCGCCAGCCAGCCAGGAGCTGACTGAGCCGCCAGCCAGCCAGGAGCTGCCAGAGCTGCGAGCCAGTCCTGAGCTACCCTTCAGTCCTGAGCTACCCCTCAGTCCTGAGCTGCCCCTCAGCACGGAGCTACCCCTCAGTCCGGAGCTGCCCCTCTGTCCGGAGCTGTCCCTCAGTCCAGTGGGGCCCTTTAGTAGGGTTGCCAGTGCTAGGTTGTCGGCGAGGGTCGCCGTTCCTAGGAGGCCACAGAAGCGAACTAACACTTTGGTGGAGTAGGGTCCACGTCCAGCGCCAGAGCCGCCACCGTGGACAGATGCCCACCCAGACCCTCCCCGATAGGTTCAGGATTTGCGGCCGGAGTCTGCACCTTGGGTGTTGACACAGCTTTGAAGTGATTGGCCCTGGGCGTTGACACAGCTTTGAAGGGTTTGCGTTTGACTCTAGGTGTTGATGCGCATCATTCACCCAACTTCCCTTATGCACTATGTACTTTCTGCATGCTCCTCCCCTATCAAGGTGTTTTGGTACTTCCCTTATGCACTATGTACTTTCTGCATGCTCCTCCCCTATCAAGGTGTTTTGGTACTTCCCTTATGCACTATGTACTTTCTGCATGCTCCTCCCCTATCAAGGTGTTTTGGTACTTCCCTTATGCACTATGTACCTTCTGCATGCTCCCCCCTATTTCATCGATCATGAGGGACAACAATAAAAGCGGGATCATGATTACATGGGGAGGCAGGTAGCCTAGTGGTTAGAGTGTAGAGGTGGCAGGTAGCCTAGTGGTTAGAGTGTTAGGGGAGGCAGGTAGCCTAGTGGTTAGAGTGTAGAGGTGGCAGGTAGTCTAGTGGTTAGAGTGTAGGGGAGGCAGGTAGCCTAGTGGTTAGAGTGTTAGGGGAGGCAGGTAGCCTAGTGCTTAGAGTGTAGGGGAGGCAGGTAGCCTAGTGGTTAGAGCGTAGGGGAGGCAGGTAGCCTAGTGGTTAGAGTGTAGGGGAGGCAGGTATCTTAGTGGTTAGAGCGTAGGGGAGGCAGGTAGCCTAGTGGTTAGAGTGTAGAGGTGGCAGGTAGCCTAGTGGTTAGAGTGTAGGGGAGGCAGGTAGCCTAGTGGTTAGAGCGTAGGGGAGGCAGGTAGCCTAGTGGTTAGAGTGTAGGGGCGGCAGGTAGCCTAGTGGTTAGAGTGTAGGGGTGGCAGGTAGCCTAGTGGTTAGAGTGTAGGGGAGGCAGGTATCCTAGTGGTTAGAGTGTAGGGGCGGCAGGTATCCTAGTGGTTAGAGTGTAGGGGAGGCAGGTAGTCTAGTGGTTAGAGTGTAGGGGTGGCAGGTATCCTAGTGGTTAGAGTGTAGGGGAGGCAGGTAGCCTAGTGGTTAGAGTGTAGGGGCGGCAGGTATCCTAGTGGTTAGAGTGTAGGGGAGGCAGGTAGCCTAGTGGTTAGAGTGTAGGGGAGGCAGGTAGTCTAGTGGTTAGAGTGTAGGGGCGGCAGGTATCCTAGTGGTTAGGGCGTTGGACTAGTAACTGAAAGGTTGTTAGATCAAATCCCGAGCTGACAAGGTAGAAATCTGTCGTTCTGCCCCTGAACAATGCAGTTAACCCGCTGTTCCTAGACCGTCATTGAAAATAAGAATTTGTTCTTAACTGACTTGCCTAGCTTAAATAAAGGTAAAATAAACATTTCAGTAGGCTACCACCGTCTCTTCAGAAAGGAACTTAGAAATGTTTGTTTCCACCTTGTGGTAGGCTACTTTAAGGTTTTCACTCATTTCCTCTAAAACTACAACTACCATCATCACCGGAATCCCCCAGAGTCCAAGCAGTCATGCGGATGGAAACAGAACCTTGCCAGAGAAGAAGAGGCCAAGCGAGAGCGATAACTGGGCACAAATGATGTCTTCTCCAGTGGGTGGCGTTTTTTGTTTTTGTTGCTCACCAAGCTAGGAGTTTTTGTATGGAGGTCAATGAGAGAGTGTTTAATTTTGTTTAAAAAAATGTAATGATTTATTTGCTACGTGTGTATTATTTGGTCGAACAGACGTTTCGTAATGCGTAGGTTGTTACGAGTGTAGTTGATAGAAGTAGGGACACGTGACATCCCGGCAACTTTGAGGAAAAACACTACATCGGAGTTGTGCCTGTTTGTGTTCACGCATATCTACCCTTTTATTGGCTAGAATGGTTCAGCTCCGTGAAATCAGCGACATTAACGTGACCTTCCATATCGCGAAAAAAGCTTCAAAATAATAGTCCCCCTTTACATGACAACAAGATCACAAATCGTAGTATAGTTTGCCTGTTTCAAGATGCGTTCTTTTTATCTGATTCCTCCCTCTCCTATTTTAGAAGAGTTTGAGGCTTATTGTCGGCTTCTAGTGGTTATTTGTAAATATGTACTAGGTGGGTAAATGACATGAAAAATACAATCAAAAACATCTCCAAAAACCTAATTAACGTTATTAATGCGTTGAAAATGTATTAATTATGGAACGTTCAATATTCCCCATTAAATAATATTTGGAATAATATTTGATTCCCATTCCACTAGATGACACCCTATGCTTCTCCCAGTCAAACAAAATAGTTTATGCTCTTTAAATACATCTGTGCGTTGGTAGATCTGCTGTACATTGTTAAAAACCGTTATGTTACACTCCTATAGTCTGTTATTATCACTGCTATTGACTGCTACAGACACGCATTACATTAGAATTGTTAGGACATTGTTAAGACAACAGACCTACACTGTGAAGGTCTTTTTCTAAATTAATATTTGTGTGGAAAGTTTCCATCAGTTGGAAAGACAGCACATGTTTCTGTTTAATTATTACCTGAGGTTATATTACGTCTCTATTATCCATACGTTATACAGGTTATATTAGGTCTCTATTATCCATACGTAATACAGGTTATATTAGTATGACGTCTCTATTATCCATACGTAATACAGGTTATATTAGGTCTCTATTATCCATACGTAATACAGGTTATATTAGGTCTCTATTATCCATACGTAATACAGGTTATATTAGGTCTCTATTATCCATACGTAATACAGGTTATATTAGGTCTCTATTATCCATACGTAATACAGGTTATATTAGGATGACGTCTCTATTATCCATACGTAATACAGGTTATATTAGGTCTCTATTATCCATACGTAATACAGGTTATATTAGGTCTCTATTATCCATACGTAATACAGGTTATATTAGGATGACGTCTCTATTATCCATACGTAATACAGGTTATATTAGGATGACGTCTCTATTATCCATACGTAATACAGGTTATATTAGGTCTCTATTATCCATACGTAATACAGGTTATATTAGGATGACGTCTCTATTATCCATACGTAATACAGGTTATATTAGGATGACGTCTCTATTATCCATACGTAATACAGGTTATATTAGGTCTCTATTATCCATACGTAATACAGGTTATATTAGGTCTCTATTATCCATACGTAATACAGGTTATATTAGGTCTCTATTATCCATACGTAATACAGGTTATATTAGGTCTCTATTATCCATACGTAATACAGGTTATATTAGGATGACGTCTCTATTATCCATACGTAATACAGGTTATATTAGGATGACGTCTCTATTATCCATACGTAATACAGGTTATATTAGGATGACGTCTCTATTATCCATACGTAATACAGCTTATATTAGGATGACGTCTCTATTATCCATACGTAATACAGGTTATATTAGGTCTCTATTATCCATACGTAATACAGGTTATATTAGGATGACGTCTCTATTATCCATACGTAATACAGGTTATATTAGGATGACGTCTCTATTATCCATACGTAATACAGGTTATATTACGTCTCTATTATCCATACGTAATACAGGTTATATTAGGTCTCTATTATCCATACGTAATACAGGTTATATTAGGATGACGTCTCTATTATCCATACGTAATACAGGTTATATTACGTCTCTATTATCCATACGTAATACAGGTTATATTAGGTCTCTATTATCCATACGTAATACAGGTTATATTAGGTCTCTATTATCCATACGTAATACAGCTTATATTAGGATGACGTCTCTATTATCCATACGTAATACAGGTTATATTAGGTCTCTATTATCCATACGTAATACAGGTTATATTAGGATGACGTCTCTATTATCCATATGTAATACAGCTTATATTAGGTCTCTATTATCCATACGTAATACAGCTTATATTAGGATGACGTCTCTATTATCCATACGTAATACAGCTTATATTAGGTCTCTATTATCCATACGTAATACAGGTTATATTAGGATGACGTCTCTATTATCCATACGTAATACAGCTTATATTAGGTCTCTATTATCCATACGTAATACAGCTTATATTAGGTCTCTATTATCCATACGTAATACAGCTTATATTAGGATGACGTCTCTATTATCCATACGTAATACAGCTTATATTAGGTCTCTATTATCCATACGTAATACAGCTTATATTAGGATGACGTCTCTATTATCCATACGTAATACAGCTTATATTAGGTCTCTATTATCCATACGTAATACAGGTTATATTAGGATGACGTCTCTATTATCCATACGTAATACAGGTTATATTAGGTCTCTATTATCCATACGTAATACAGGTTATATTAGGATGACGTCTCTATTATCCATACGTAATACAGCTTATATTAGGTCTCTATTATCCATACGTAATACAGGTTATATTAGGATGACGTCTCTATTATCCATACGTAATACAGCTTATATTAGGTCTCTATTATCCCATACGTAATAGGTCTCTATTACAGGTTATATTAGGATGACGTCTCTATTATCCATACGTAATACAGCTTATATTAGGTCTCTATTATCCATACGTAATACAGCTTATATTAGGATGACGTCTCTATTATCCATACGTAATACAGTTATATTAGGTCTCTATTATCCATACGTAATACAGGTTATATTAGGATGACGTCTCTATTATCCATACGTAATACAGCTTATATTAGGTCTCTATTATCCATACGTAATACAGGTTATATTAGGATGACGTCTCTATTATCCATACGTAATACAGCTTATATTAGGTCTCTATTATCCATACGTAATACAGGTTATATTAGGATGACGTCTCTATTATCCATACGTAATACAGGTTATATTAGGATGACGTCTCTATTATCCATACGTAATACAGGTTATATTAGGATGACGTCTCTATTATCCATACGTAATACAGGTTATATTAGGATGACGTCTCTATTATCCATACGTAATACAGGTTATATTAGGATGACGTCTCTATTATCCATACGTAATACAGGTTATATTAGGTCTCTATTATCCATACGTAATACAGCTTATATTAGGTCTCTATTATCCATACGTAATACAGGTTATATTAGGATGACGTCTCTATTATCCATACGTAATACAGGTTATATTAGGATGACGTCTCTATTATCCATACGTAATACAGGTTATATTAGGATGACGTCTCTATTATCCATACGTAATACAGGTTATATTAGGATGACGTCTCTATTATCCATACGTAATACAGGTTATATTAGGATGACGTCTCTATTATCCATACGTAATACAGGTTATATTAGGATGACGTCTCTATTATCCATACGTAATACAGGTTATATTAGGGTAGAGATAAATAAGGGAAGGATGATGTCTGTTAACCAGTGATCTACTGTAATACAGGTTATATTAGGGTAGAGATAAATAAGGGAAGGATGCCGTCTGTTAGGTTATATTAGTGTTGACTGTAGGTCTAGTGGTGGATAGTGAGGTGTTGACTGTAGGTCTAGGGGTGAATAGTGAGGTGTTGACTGTAGGTCTAGGGGTGAATAGTGAGGTGTTGACTGTAGGTCTAGTGATGGATAGTGAGGTGTTGACTGTAGGTCTAGTGATGGATAGTGAGGTGTTGACTGTAGGTCTAGTGGTGGATAGTGAGGTGTTGACTGTAGGTCTAGGGGTGAATAGTGAGGTGTTGACTGTAGGTCTAGGGGTGAATAGTGAGGTGTTGACTGTAGGTCTAGTGGTGGATAGTGAGGTGTTGACTGTAGGTCCTGGGGTGAATAGTGAGGTGTTGTCTGTAGGTCTAGTGGTGGATAGTGAGGTGTTGACTGTAGGTCTAGGGGTGAATAGTGAGGTGTTGACTGTAGGTCTAGGGGTGAATAGTGAGGTGTTGACTGTAGGTCTAGTGATGGATAGTGAGGTGTTGACTCTGTGTCTAGTGGTGGATAGTGAGGTGTGGACTCTGGGGTCTAATGATGGATAGTGAGGTGTTGACTGTAGGTCTAGTGGTGGATAGTGAGGTGTTGACTCTGTGTCTAGTGGTGGATAGTGAGGTGTGGACTCTGGGGTCTAATGATGGATAGTGAGGTGTTGACTGTAGGTCTAGTGGTGGATAGTGAGGTGTTGACTCTGTGTCTAGTGGTGGATAGTGAGGTGTGGACTCTGGGGTCTAATGATGGATAGTGAGGTGTTGACTGTAGGTCTAGTGATGGATAGTGAGGTGTTGACTGTAGGTCTAATGATGGATAGTGAGGTGTTGACTGTAGGTCTAGGGGTGGATAGTGAGGTGTTGACTGTAGGTCTAGTGGTGGATAGTGAGGTGTTGACTGTAGGTCTAGTGATGGATAGTGAGGTGTTGACTGTAGGTCCTGGGGTGAATAGTGAGGTGTTGACTGTAGGTCTAGGGGTGAATAGTGAGGTGTTGACTCTGGGTCTAGTGGTGGATAGTGAGGTGTGGACTGTATGTCATGTTTTGTCATAGATTGTCATGTCTTGTCTCTGTGCTTTCTCTTCTATTCGTTTCCCCCTGCTGGTCTTATTAGGTTCTTTCCCTCTCTCTATCTCTCTCCCTCTCTCTCTCTCTCTCTCTCTCTCTCTCTCTCTCTCTCTCTCTCTCTCTCTATCGTTCCGTTCCTGCTCCCAGCTGTTCCTCATTCTCCTAACTACCTCGTTTACTCTTTCACACCTGTCCCCTATTTTGCCCTCTGATTAGAGTCCCTATTTCTCCCTCTGTTTCCGCTTCTGTCCTTGTCGGATCCTTGTTTGATGTTCGCTGTTCTGTGTCCTTGTTCCGTCCTGTCGTGTTTTTGCCTTCATCAGATGCTGCGTGTGAGCAGGTGTCTCTATCAGCTACGGCCTGCGCCAACCCGAAGCGACCTGCAGTCTGTGGTCGCATCTCCTGTTGTTCCCCTCTACTGACTAGAGGATTTCAGTTAGTCCTGTTTGGACATTACCAGTGAAAGAATTCAGGATTTATCGTTTTTTGTTAAGACTGGAATAAACTCTGTTTCTGTTAAGTCGCTTTTGGGTCCTCATTCACCTGCATAACACTGTAGGTCTAGTGATGGATAGTGAGGTGTTGACTGTAGGTCTAGGGGTGAATAGTGAGGTGTTGACTGTAGGTCTAGTGATGGATAGTGAGGTGTTGACTGTAGGTCTAGGGGTGGATAGTGAGGTGTTGACTGTAGGTCTAGGGGTGAATAGTGAGGTGTTGACTGTAGGTTTAGGGGTGAATAGTGAGGTGTTGACTGTAGGTCCTGGGGTGGATAGTGAGGTGTTGACTGTAGGTTTAGGGGTGAATAGTGAGGTGTTGACTGTAGGTCCTGGGGTGAATAGTGAGGTGTTGACTGTAGGTCTAGTGGTGGATAGTGAGGTGTTGACTGTAGGTCTAGGGGTGAATAGTGAGGTGTTGACTCTAGGTCTAGTGGTGGATAGTGAGGTGTTGACTGTAGGTCTAGGGGTGGATAGTGAGGTGTTGACTCTAGGTCTAGTGGTGGATAGTGAGGTGTTGACTGTAGGTCCTGGGGTGGATAGTGAGGTGTTGACTCTAGGTCTAGTGGTGGATAGTGAGGTGTTGACTGTAGGTCCTGGGGTGGATAGTGAGGTGTTGACTCTGGGTCTAGTGATGGATAGTGAGGTGTTGACTGTAGGTCTAATGATGGATAGTGAGGTGTTGACTGTAGGTCTAGTGATGGATAGTGAGGTGTTGACTGTAGGTCTAGGGGTGAATAGTGAGCTGTTGACTGTAGGTCTAGTGGTGGATAGTGAGGTGTTGACTGTAGGTCTAGGGGTGAATAGTGAGGTGTTGACTGTAGGTCTAGTGGTGAATAGTGAGGTGTTGACTGTAGGTCTAGTGATGGATAGTGAGGTGTTGACTGTAGGTCTAGGGGTGAATAGTGAGGTGTTGACTGTAGGTCTAGGGGTGAATAGTGAGGTGTTGACTGTAGGTCTAGGGGTGGATAGTGAGGTGTTGACTGTAGGTTTAGGGGTGAATAGTGAGGTGTTGACTGTAGGTCTAGGGGTGGATAGTGAGGTGTTGACTGTAGGTCTAGGGGTGAATAGTGAGGTGTTGACTGTAGGTCTAGGGGTGGATAGTGAGGTGTTGACTGTAGGTTTAGGGGTGAATAGTGAGGTGTTGACTGTAGGTCCTGGGGTGAATAGTGAGGTGTTGACTGTAGGTCTAGTGGTGGATAGTGAGGTGTTGACTCTAGGTCTAGTGGTGGATAGTGAGGTGTTGACTGTAGGTCTAGGGGTGAATAGTGAGGTGTTGACTGTAGGTCTAGTGGTGGATAGTGAGGTGTTGACTGTAGGTCTAGTGGTGGATAGTGAGGTGTTGACTGTAGGTCCTGGGGTGGATAGTGAGGTGTTGACTCTGGGTCTAGTGATGGATAGTGAGGTGTTGACTGTAGGTCTAATGATGGATAGTGAGGTGTTGACTGTAGGTCTAGTGATGGATAGTGAGGTGTTGACTGTAGGTCTAGGGGTGAATAGTGAGGTGTTGACTGTAGGTCTAGTGGTGGATAGTGAGGTGTTGACTGTAGGTCTAGGGGTGAATAGTGAGGTGTTGACTGTAGGTCTAGTGGTGAATAGTGAGGTGTTGACTGTAGGTCTAGTGATGGATAGTGAGGTGTTGACTGTAGGTCTAGGGGTGAATAGTGAGGTGTTGACTGTAGGTCTAGTGATGGATAGTGAGGTGTTGACTGTAGGTCTAGGGGTGAATAGTGAGGTGTTGACTGTAGGTCTAGTGGTGGATAGTGAGTGCAGCAGGTCAGACTGGAGGGCAGAGGAGAAGACAAAACCAAAGCATGAGCCTGGTTCAGCAGGTTGTGAGGGTCAGTTTACCGAGATGTGTTTGTTAAAACAGCATGTATGTTTGTTTTCAGCGAATGTCAGTGAACATGGTGGGTTTGTCATTGCTGTGAATGTCACCATGGAGACGATGTGCTCCAGCAGTTTGTCACTATGCACATCCTCCCTAACAGTCTGGTAACAGTAGACAGTTGGTTTCCCTCCAAAAATCCATTGAATGATGCACATATTCATGGTATGTAACCAGATTCTATTAACAAGGTGTCTGAGGATTCAATATCGTCACCTTTACTGGAAACCACTTCTGTAGAATTAACACAGTACACAGCAAATAGCTGTGAAGTGCTATTATGAAAACACTTGGTTGGTAACAGCTGACAGTAGCTTTTTCTCTAAAAAACATTTGAATGGCACAAATACAGAAAGAGACAGCTAGCGAGAAAGAGAGAGAGAGAGAGACAGATAGTGAGCTAGAGAGAGAGAGAGACAGATAGTGAGCGAGAGAGAGAGAGAGAGACGGATAGTGAGCTAGAGAGAGAGAGAGACAGATAGTGAGCGAGAGAGAGAGAGAGAGAGACAGATAGTGAGCTAGAGAGAGAGAGAGACAGATAGTGAGCGAGAGAGAGAGAGAGAGACAGATAGTGAGCGAGAGAGAGAGAGAGACAGATAGTGAGCGAGAGAGAGAGAGACAGATAGTGAGCGAGAGAGAGAGAGAGAGAGAGACAGATAGTGAGCGAGAGAGAGAGAGAGATACAGATAGTGAGCGAGAGAGAGAGACGGATAGTGACGAGATAGTGAGATACAGATAGTGAGAGAGAGAGAGAGAGAGACAGATAGTGAGAGAGAGAGAGAGAGAGACAGATAGTGAGCGAGAGAGAGAGAGAGAGACAGATAGTGAGCGAGAGAGAGAGAGAGAGAGAGACAGATAGTGAGCGAGAGAGAGAGAGACAGATAGTGAGCGAGAGAGAGAGAGAGAGACAGATAGTGAGCGAGAGAGAGAGAGAGAGAGACAGATAGTGAGCGAGAGAGAGAGAGAGATACAGATAGTGAGCGAGAGAGAGAGAGAGATACAGATAGTGAGAGAGAGAGAGAGACAGATAGTGAGCGAGAGAGAGAGAGAGACAGATAGTGAGCGAGAGAGAGAGAGAGAGACAGATAGTGAGCGAGAGAGAGAGAGAGAGAGAGACAGATAGTGAGCGAGAGAGAGAGAGAGAGAGAGACAGATAGTGAGCGAGAGAGAGAGAGAGAGAGAGAGAGACAGATAGTGAGCGAGAGAGAGAGAGAGAGACAGATAGTGAGCGAGAGAGAGAGAGAGATACAGATAGTGAGCGAGAGAGAGAGAGAGAGACGGATAGTGAGCGAGAGAGAGAGAGATACAGATAGTGAGCGAGAGAGAGAGAGAGAGACAGATAGTGAGAGAGAGAGAGAGAGAGACAGATAGTGAGCGAGAGAGAGAGAGAGACAGATAGTGAGCGAGAGAGAGAGAGAGAGAGACAGATAGTGAGCGAGAGAGAGAGAGAGAGAGAGACAGATAGTGAGCGAGAGAGAGAGAGACAGATAGTGAGCGAGAGAGAGAGAGAGAGACAGATAGTGAGCGAGAGAGAGAGAGATACAGATAGTGAGCGAGAGAGAGAGAGAGAGACAGATAGTGAGAGAGAGAGAGAGAGAGAGACAGATAGTGAGCGAGAGAGAGAGAGACAGATAGTGAGCGAGAGAGAGAGAGAGAGACAGATAGTGAGCGAGAGAGAGAGAGATACAGATAGTGAGCGAGAGAGAGAGAGAGAGACAGATAGTGAGCGAGAGAGAGAGAGAGAGAGAGACAGATAGTGAGCGAGAGAGAGAGAGACAGATAGTGAGCGAGAGAGAGAGAGAGAGAGAGACAGATAGTGAGCGAGAGAGAGAGAGAGAGAGAGACAGATAGTGAGCGAGAGAGAGAGAGAGACGGATAGTGAGCGAGAGAGAGAGAGAGATACAGATAGTGAGCGAGAGAGAGAGAGAGAGACAGATAGTGAGCGAGAGAGAGAGAGAGAGAGACAGAGACAGCGAGAGACATAGCGAGCGAGAGAGACAGATAGCGAGTAAGCGAGAGACATAGCGAGCGATAGAGAGAGCAAGAGAAGGGGTCAACACAGCAGGCCCGGTGAATCAGGTCAGGGGTCCACAGCTGCAGGCAGTACAACTGGACTGGGGACAAGGACAGCCAGGACTCGTCAGGCCAGTTAATCCTGAGGCATGGTCCTAGGGCTCAGGTCCTCTGGGGGGTGAGACAGAGAGAGAGAAAGAAAGAGAGATATATAGATAGATAGAGGGGAATTAGAGAGAGGATACCCATATAGGATAGTTACAGACCCTATCCCCCGGCACCTAGGCAATTGCAGCATTTGGGGACAGAAACAAGGGGGGTTCGGGGGACACTGTGGCCCTGTAAACAGTTACACTTGGATGGGGTCAGTGTGAAAATGTTCTCTTCAAAATATGTTTAAATCCTGTTCTGTTAAGAGTCAAGTATTTTAAAACCATCAATACTTCCAGTAACAGCGCTAGCATTGTGTTGTTTTTGTTTTATCACTATAGTATTACAATTTGTAAAAAATGCAGTAAATCGATCTTTGTTAATTGACTTCAATAATATTAATATTTTTCTTTAATAAATGTATGTTTAAGTCAATTATCTACAACCTTTGTGATTTAAATTAGAAACACGTCAAGTAAATCGTGAAAAAAAAACATTCAGGTTGACTTTTATTTTGAAATGTAGCCTTATGCTCACTTGACCTTAATGTCGCTAGGTTCACAATGCTGAATGATCCCACCTAATTTTGTCTCCTTCCTGGACTGGACTGCCTTCCATTTTTTAAGACATATATTTGTATTGTTAGAGCGGCCACTTGAGTGTCTGGTCAATATAATGGATCATCCGTGACCGTGCGTCCGCTCTGGTGCAAGCCAAGACGAAGAAAGTTGGGGAAAGATGCACGAAGAGGATGGCGGAGACGAGAACTCTTCACGAGACCTACGGGTTCTGGCCTCCGATTCGGTGGACGCAGGCGAACCCGAATCACCGAAGGACCCGGTCGCGAAACTATGCGGTTATTTGACTAAACTCGCTGGAAAAGGTCCGCTGCGGGGGTTTAAACTCCGCTGGTTTGTGTACGACGAGAGGAAATGTTATTTGTATTACTTCAAGACTCCCCAAGACGCCTTGCCGCTGGGACACATAACGATAGGCGAAGCCAGCTTCAGCTATGATGTGGAGGGGGATGAGGGGCAGTTTGAGATTCGCACCGCGGGGAAGGAGTTTGTACTCAAGGTAAATATAATCTACATGGTTTACAATTCTATAGTTACGTGAAGTTTGGTGTTAAATGCATGTCATGGCGAGTGAATATACGTCCACGATTGACAATTATTTTGCATAACAATATATGTCACTAGCACAACAAGTAGTTCTAGACACACCCTTTAATACGGCCTATAGTTTTAGGAAGTATGCATTGGTACATGGCAACTAAGTGACAATATGTTGGGAAACTGTCGTTAGTCTGTGCTGTTACAATGTATCAACTGCATCTCACGTTACAGAATGGAACGTAGCCTGTTGAATCACGTGGGATGTAACGAATAGTGGGATGTAACGTAGTGGGATGTAACGTAGTGGGATGTAACGTAGTGGGATGTAACGTAGCCTGTTGAATGACCTTTTTTTATTTTATTTTATATTTTATTTATTCTTTACCTTTATTTAATATATATATATTTTTACCTTTATTTAACTAGGCAAGTCAGTTAAGAACAAATTCTTATTTTCAATGACAGCCTAACTGCCTGTTCAGAACGACAGATTTGTACCTTGTCATCTCGGGGGTTTGAACTTGCAACCTTCCGGTTACTAGTCCAACGCTCTAACCACTAGGTTACCCTGACGAGGGACGTAACGTAGCCTGTTGAATGACGTGGGACGTAACGTGGTGCCCTCTAATAGAACATCCTGGAACCTCTAGAAACTCATCAATGGTGCCCTCTAATAGAACAACCTGGAACCTCTAGAACCTCTAGAAACTCATCAATGGTGCCCTCTAATAGAACATCCTGGAACCTCTAGAAACTCATCAATGGTGCCCTCTAATAGAACAACCTGGAACCTCTAGAAACTCATCAATGGTGCCCTCTAATAGAACATCCTGGAACCTCTAGAAACTCATCAATGGTGCCCTCTAATAGAACAACCTGGAACCTCTAGAACCTCTAGAAACTCATCAATGGTGCCCTCTAATAGAACAACCTGGAACCTCTAGAAACTCATCAATGGTGCCCTCTAATAGAACAACCTGGAACCTCTAGAAACTCATCAATGGTGCCCTCTAATAGAACATCCTGGAACCTCTAGGATCTCATCAATGGGCCTTGTAACATTTTAAGGCTGTATATATATATCTCAGCAGTAACATACAAACAATATACACATTTCTGATGCACATACGGAGTATGCTAGTTGCACTCAAACATGCTTTCACCAATGATAATGACTAACACTTTATTAGCATGCACAGGGTGCCTGCACAAACAATGCTAGCATTAGCTGGTGCTTGCATACCGCACTACAACTTCTCTATAAAGACCTAGCGCAGGGCAGGTATAAACAACATTCATCTGGAGGCGAAGGTGCTGGCCAGCGGAGTAGAACACCTGTTTAGGAGAGGTACTGTCTAGCAGAGTAGAACACCTGTTTAGGAGAGGTACTGTCTAGCAGAGTAGAACACCTGTTTAGGAGAGGTACTGGCTAGCAGAGTAGAACACCTGTTTAGGAGAGGTACTGGCTAGCAGAGTAGAACACCTGTTTAGGAGAGGTGCTGGCTAGCAGAGTAGAACACCTGTTTAGGAGAGGTACTGTCTAGCAGAGTAGAACACCTGTTTAGGAGAGGTACTGTCTAGCAGAGTAGAACACCTGTTTAGGAGAGGTACTGTCTAGCAGAGTAGAACACCTGTTTAGGAGAGGTACTGTCTAGCAGAGTAGAACACCTGTTTAGGAGAGGTACTGGCTAGCAGAGTAGAACACCTGTTTAGGAGAGGTACTGTCTAGCAGAGTAGAACACCTGTTTAGGAGAGGTGCTGGCTAGCAGAGTAGAACACCTGTTTAGTAGAGGTGCTGGCTAGTAGAGTAGAACACCTGTTTAGTAGAGGTGATGGCTAGCAGAGTAGAACACCTGTTTAGGAGAGGTGCTGGCTAGCAGAGAAGAACACCTGTTTAGGAGAGGTGCTGGCTAGTAGAGTAGAACACCTGTTTAGTAGAGGTGCTGGCTAGTAGAGTAGAACACCTGTTTAGGAGAGGTGCTGGCTAGTAGAGTAGAACACCTGTTTAGGAGAGGTGCTGGCTAGCAGAGTAGAACACCTGTTTAGGAGAGGTACTGGCTAGCAGAGTAGAACACCTGTTTAGGAGAGGTGCTGGCTAGTAGAGTAGATCACCTGGTTAGGAGAGGTGCTGGCTAGCAGAGTAGAACACCTGTTTAGGAGAGGTGCTGGCTAGCAGAGTAGAACACCTGTTTAGGAGAGGTGCTGGCTAGCAGAGTAGAACACCTGTTTAGGAGAGGTGCTGGCTAGCAGAGTAGAACACCTGTTTAGGGGAGGTACTGTCTAGCAGAGTAGAACACCTGTTTAGGAGAGGTACTGTCTAGCAGAGTAGAACACCTGTTTAGGAGAGGTACTGGCTAGCAGAGTAGAACACCTGTTTAGGAGAGGTACTGTCTAGCAGAGTAGAACACCTGTTTAGGAGAGGTGCTGGCTAGCAGAGTAGAACACCTGTTTAGTAGAGGTGCTGGCTAGTAGAGTAGAACACCTGTTTAGTAGAGGTGATGGCTAGCAGAGTAGAACACCTGTTTAGGAGAGGTGCTGGCTAGCAGAGAAGAACACCTGTTTAGGAGAGGTGCTGGCTAGTAGAGTAGAACACCTGTTTAGTAGAGGTGCTGGCTAGTAGAGTAGAACACCTGTTTAGGAGAGGTGCTGGCTAGTAGAGTAGAACACCTGTTTAGGAGAGGTGCTGGCTAGCAGAGTAGAACACCTGTTTAGGAGAGGTACTGGCTAGCAGAGTAGAACACCTGTTTAGGAGAGGTGCTGGCTAGTAGAGTAGATCACCTGGTTAGGAGAGGTGCTGGCTAGCAGAGTAGAACACCTGTTTAGGAGAGGTGCTGGCTAGCAGAGTAGAACACCTGTTTAGGAGAGGTGCTGGCTAGCAGAGTAGAACACCTGTTTAGGAGAGGTGCTGGCTAGCAGAGTAGAACACCTGTTCAGGTGAGGTGCTGGCTAGTAGAGTAGAACACCTGTTCAGGTGAGGTGCTGGCTAGTAGAGTAGAACACCTGTTTAGTAGAGGTGCTGGCTAGTAGAGTAGAACACCTGTTTAGTAGAGGTGCTGGCTAGTAGAGTAGAACACCTGTTTAGTAGAGGTGCTGGCTAGTAGAGTAGAACACCTGTTTAGTAGAGGTGCTGGCTAGTAGAGTAGAACACCTGTTTAGTAGAGGTGCTGGCTAGCAGAGTAGAACACCTGTTTAGGAGAGGTGCTGTCTAGCAGAGTAGAACACCTGTTTAGTAGAGGTACTGGCTAGTAGAGTAGAACACCTGTTTAGGAGAGGTGCTGGCTAGCAGAGTAGAACACCTGTTTAGTAGAGGTGCTGTCTAGCAGAGTAGAACACCTGTTTAGTAGAGGTACTGGCTAGCAGAGTAGAACACCTGTTTAGTAGAGGTGCTGGCTAGCAGAGTAGAACACCTGTTCAGGTGAGGTGATGGCTAGTAGAGTAGAACACCTGTTTAGTAGAGGTGCTGGCTAGTAGAGTAGAACACCTGTTTAGGAGAGGTGCTGGCTAGTAGAGTAGAACACCTGTTTAGGAGAGGTGCTGGCTAGCAGAGTAGAACACCTGTTTAGTAGAGGTGCTGGCTAGCAGAGTAGAACACCTGTTTAGTAGAGGTGCTGGCTAGTAGAGTAGAACACCTGTTTAGTAGAGGTGCTGGCTAGTAGAGTAGAACACCTGTTTAGGAGAGGTGCTGGCTAGTAGAGTAGAACACCTGTTTAGGAGAGGTGCTGGCTAGCAGAGTAGAACACCTGTTTAGGTGAGGTGCTGGCTAGCAGAGTAGAACACCTGTTTAGGAGAGGTGCTGGCTAGCAGAGTAGAACACCTGTTCAGGTGAGGTGCTGGCTAGTAGAGTAGAACACCTGTTCAGGTGAGGTGCTGGCTAGTAGAGTAGAACACCTGTTTAGTAGAGGTGCTGGCTAGTAGAGTAGAACACCTGTTTAGTAGAGGTGCTGGCTAGTAGAGTAGAACACCTGTTTAGTAGAGGTGCTGGCTAGTAGAGTAGAACACCTGTTTAGTAGAGGTGCTGGCTAGCAGAGTAGAACACCTGTTTAGAGAGGTGCTGTCTAGCAGAGTAGAACACCTGTTTAGTAGAGGTACTGGCTAGTAGAGTAGAACACCTGTTTAGGAGAGGTGCTGGCTAGCAGAGTAGAACACCTGTTTAGTAGAGGTGCTGTCTAGCAGAGTAGAACACCTGTTTAGTAGAGGTACTGGCTAGCAGAGTAGAACACCTGTTTAGTAGAGGTGCTGGCTAGCAGAGTAGAACACCTGTTCAGGTGAGGTGATGGCTAGTAGAGTAGAACACCTGTTTAGTAGAGGTGCTGGCTAGTAGAGTAGAACACCTGTTTAGGAGAGGTGCTGGCTAGTAGAGTAGAACACCTGTTTAGGAGAGGTGCTGGCTAGCAGAGTAGAACACCTGTTTAGTAGAGGTGCTGGCTAGCAGAGTAGAACACCTGTTTAGTAGAGGTGCTGGCTAGTAGAGTAGAACACCTGTTTAGGAGAGGTGCTGGCTAGCAGAGTAGAACACCTGTTTAGGAGAGGTGCTGGCTAGCAGAGTAGAACACCTGTTTAGGAGAGGTGCTGGCTAGCAGAGTAGAACACCTGTTTAGGAGAGGTGCTGGCTAGCAGAGTAGAACACCTGTTTAGGAGAGGTGCTGGCTAGCAGAGTAGAACACCTGTTTAGGAGAGGTGCTGTCTAGCAGAGTAGAACACCTGTTTAGGAGAGGTGCTGGCTAGTAGAGTAGATCACCTGGTTAGGAGAGGTGCTGGCTAGCAGAGTAGAACACCTGTTTAGGAGAGGTGCTGACTAGCAGAGTAGAACACCTGTTTAGGAGAGGTGCTGGCTAGCAGAGTAGAACACCTGTTTAGTAGAGGTGCTGTCTAGCAGAGTAGAACACCTGTTTAGTAGAGGTGCTGTCTAGCAGAGTAGAACACCTGTTTAGGAGAGGTGCTGTCTAGCAGAGTAGAACACCTGTTTAGTAGAGGTGCTGGCTAGCAGAGTAGAACACCTGTTTAGTAGAGGTGCTGGCTAGCAGAGTAGAACACCTGTTTAGTAGAGGTGCTGGCTAGCAGAGTAGAACACCTGTTTAGTAGAGGTGCTGGCTAGCAGAGTAGAACACCTGTTTAGTAGAGGTGCTGGCTAGCAGAGTAGAACACCTGTTTAGTAGAGGTGCTGGCTAGCAGAGTAGAACACCTGTTTAGTAGAGGTGCTGGCTAGCAGAGTAGAACACCTGTTTAGTAGAGGTGCTGGCTAGTAGAGTAGAACACCTGTTTAGTAGAGGTGCTGGCTAGTAGAGTAGAACACCTGTTTAGTAGAGGTGCTGGCTAGCAGAGTAGAACACCTGTTTAGTAGAGGTGCTGGCTAGCAGAGTAGAACACCTGTTTAGGAGAGGTGCTGGCTAGCAGAGTAGAACACCTGTTTAGGAGAGGTGCTGGCTAGCAGAGTAGAACACCTGTTTAGGAGAGGTGCTGGCTAGCAGAGTAGAACACCTGTTTAGTAGAGGTGCTGTCTAGCAGAGTAGAACACCTGTTCAGGAGAGGTGCTGTCTAGCAGAGTAGAACACCTGTTTAGGAGAGGTGATGGCTAGCAGAGTAGAACACCTGTTCAGGAGAGGTGCTGTCTAGCAGAGTAGAACACCTGTTTAGGAGAGGTGCTGTCTAGCAGAGTAGAACACCTGTTTAGTAGAGGTGCTGTCTAGCAGAGTAGAACACCTGTTTAGGAGAGGTGCTGTCTAGCAGAGTAGAACACCTGTTTAGTAGAGGTGCTGGCTAGCAGAGTAGAACACCTGTTTAGTAGAGGTGCTGGCTAGCAGAGTAGAACACCTGTTTAGTAGAGGTGCTGGCTAGCAGAGTAGAACACCTGTTTAGTAGAGGTGCTGGCTAGCAGAGTAGAACACCTGTTTAGTAGAGGTGCTGGCTAGCAGAGTAGAACACCTGTTTAGTAGAGGTGCTGGCTAGCAGAGTAGAACACCTGTTTAGTAGAGGTGCTGGCTAGCAGAGTAGAACACCTGTTTAGTAGAGGTGCTGGCTAGTAGAGTAGAACACCTGTTTAGTAGAGGTGCTGGCTAGTAGAGTAGAACACCTGTTTAGTAGAGGTGCTGGCTAGCAGAGTAGAACACCTGTTTAGTAGAGGTGCTGGCTAGCAGAGTAGAACACCTGTTTAGGAGAGGTGCTGGCTAGCAGAGTAGAACACCTGTTTAGGAGAGGTGCTGGCTAGCAGAGTAGAACACCTGTTTAGGAGAGGTGCTGGCTAGCAGAGTAGAACACCTGTTTAGGAGAGGTGCTGGCTAGCAGAGTAGAACACCTGTTTAGTAGAGGTGCTGTCTAGCAGAGTAGAACACCTGTTCAGGAGAGGTGCTGTCTAGCAGAGTAGAACACCTGTTTAGGAGAGGTGATGGCTAGCAGAGTAGAACACCTGTTCAGGAGAGGTGCTGTCTAGCAGAGTAGAACACTTGTTTAGGTTAGGTGATGTCTAGCAGAGTAGAACACTTGTTTAGGTTAGGTGATGTCTAGCAGAGTAGAACACCTGTTTAGGAGAGGTGATGGCTAGCAGAGTAGAACACCTGTTTAGGAGAGGTGATGGCTAGCAGAGTAGAACACCTGTTTAGGAGAGGTGCTGGCTAGCAGAGTAGAACACCTGTTTAGGAGAGGTGCTGGCTAGCAGAGTAGAACACCTGTTTAGGTTAGGTGATGTCTAGCAGAGTAGAACACTTGAAATATTAAAGGAGAACCTCACACTCTAGGAGCTCAGATGCAATAATTGAATAACCTGATAACCAACGTTTCGACAGGCCAGCTGTCTTCTTCAGGGTATAATGACACACTGCAGGGTGACTAGTTTATAGTGTCAAAGGACACACCAAGGTGTCTAATCATGGCCGGTTGTGGCCTGATATCATTGGTTAATTCTCAGATATAAAAAGGTATATAAACATTCATCACACAAAATGTCCCCCAGAGAATATCCTGACATGCCAATGGATGCCCACAACAGTTGGGTTAGGAAACGGCATGTGAAAGTCTGTCAGTATCAACACCCTATGTTCTCCATACTGCAAGCACGCTCTAATGTGAGGTGTGCGGGGCGGTGCCCTGGAGTGAGTCCAAGCTCCCTGATTGGTTGGAATGAGTGGAAACTTGAAGGGTGATTGACAGGGCTGCAGACCAATCAGGTTGAAAGGGCCAGCCCCCCCCCACCTGTACTAGCATGGAGTCTGTCCTCCCCAGACAACTCTCACATCCTGTAGAACACTCTATGCAAAGGAAATGTTTGATTTTGTAGTTTTAACATTTTATGGATGATTGTTTTGAGTTGTAAAATGTAATTTTTGCTCCCATCCTCCAGGTGATTCACTGCTGACTCCAGGATATCCTGCCCTAAACCTGAGACAACCCCTAACCCTGTGTCTCTGACCCCCTCCAACTACAGGCCTGACCCTAACCCTGTGTCTCTGTCCCTCTCCAACTACAGGCCTGACCCTAACCCTGTGTCTCTGACCCCCTCCAACTACAGGCCTGACCCTAACCCTGTGTCTCTGACCCCCTCCAACTACAGGCCTGACCCTAACCCTGTGTCTCTGACCCCCTCCAACTACAGGCCTGACCCTAACCCTGTGTCTCTGACCCCCTCCAACTACAGGCCTGACCCTAACCCTGTGTCTCTGACCCCCTCCCACTACAGGCCTGACCCTAACCCTGTGTCTCTGACCCCCTCCAACTACAGGCCTGACCCTAACCCTGTGTCTCTGACCCCTCCAACTACAGGCCTGACCCTAACCCTGTGTCTCTGACCCCTCCAACTACAGGCCTGACCCTAACCCTGTGTCTCTGACCCCCTCCAACTACAGGCCTGACCCTAACCCTGTGTCTCTGACCCCCTCCAACTACAGGCCTGACCCTAACCCCGTGTCTCTGACCCCCTCCAACTACAGGCCTGACCCTAACCCTGTGTCTCTGACCCATTCCAACTACAGGCCTGATCCTAACCCTGTGCCTCTGACCCCCTCCAACTACAGGCCTGACCCTAACCTCCAAACCCCTAACCCTGTGTCTCTGTGTCAGGCCCCTAACCCTGTGTCTCTGTGTTTCAGGCCCCTAACCCTGTGTCTCTGTGTTTCAGGCCCCTAACCCTGTGTCTCCGTATCAGGCCCCTAACCCTGTGTCTCCGTATCAGGCCCCTAACCCTGTGTCTCTGTGTCAGGCCCCTAACCCTGTGTCTCTGTGTCAGGCCCCTAACCCTGTGTCTCTGTGTATCAGGCCCCTAACCCTGTGTCTCTGTGTATCAGGCCCCTAACCCTGTGTCTCTGTGTCAGGCCCCTAACCCTGTGTCTCTGTGTATTTGGCCCCTAACCCTGTGTCTCTGTGTATTTGGCCCCTAACCCTGTGTCTTTGTGTTTCAGGCCCCTAACCCTGTGTCCAATTTGTAAGTCGCTCTGGATAAGAGCGTCTGCTAAATGACTTAAATGTAAATGTAAATGTATGTCTGTGTTTCAGGCCCCTAACCCTGTGTCTCTGTGTATTTGGCCCCTAACCCCCCTGACTCTGTGTATTTGGCCCCTAACCCCCCTGACTCTGCGTCTCGGTGTTTCAGGCCCCTAACCCCCCTGACTCTGTGTATTTGGCCCCTAACCCCCTGACTCTGTGTATTTGGCCCCTAACCCCCTGACTCTGTGTATTTGGCCCCTAACCCCCTGACTCTGAGTCTCTGTGTTTCAGGCCCCTAACCCCCTGACTCTGTGTATTTGGCCCCTAACCCCCTGACTCTGTGTATTTGGCCCCTAACCCCCTGACTCTGAGTCTCTGTGTTTCAGGCCCCTGACTCTGCGTCTCTGTGTTTCAGGCCCCTGACTCTGCGTCTCTGTGTTTCAGGCCCCTGACTCTGCGTCTCTGTGTTTCAGGCCCCTAACCCCCCAGACTCTGCGTCTCTGTGTGTTAGGCCCCTAACCCCCTGACTCTGTGTCTCTGTGTTTCAGGCCCCTGACTCTGCGTCTCTGTGTATTTGGCCCCTAACCCCCCTGACTCTGCGTCTCTGTGTATTTGGCCCCTAACCCCCCTGACTCTGCGTCTCTGTGTATTTGGCCCCTAACCCCCCTGACTCTGCGTCTCTGTGTATTTGGCCCCTAACCCCCCTGACTCTGCGTCTCTGTGTTTCAGGCCCCTGACTCTGCGTCTCTGTGTTTCAGGCCCCTGACTCTGCGTCTCTGTGTTTCAGGCCCCTGACTCTGCGTCTCTGTGTTTCAGGCCCCTGACTCTGCGTCTCTGTGTTTCAGGCCCCTGACTCTGCGTCTCTGTGTTTCAGGCCCCTGACTCTGCGTCTCTGTGTTTCAGGCCCCTGACTCTGCGTCTCTGTGTTTCAGGCCCCTGACTCTGCGTCTCTGTGTTTCAGGCCCCTGACTCTGCGTCTCTGTGTTTCAGGCCCCTGACTCTGCGTCTCTGTGTTTCAGGCCCCTGACTCTGCGTCTCTGTGTTTCAGGCCCCTGACTCTGCGTCTCTGTGTTTCAGGCCCCTGACTCTGCGTCTCTGTGTTTCAGGCCCCTGACTCTGCGTCTCTGTGTTTCAGGCCCCTGACTCTGCGTCTCTGTGTTTCAGGCCCCTGACTCTGCGTCTCTGTGTTTCAGGCCCCTGACTCTGCGTCTCTGTGTTTCAGGCCCCTGACTCTGCGTCTCTGTGTTTCAGGCCCCTGACTCTGCGTCTCTGTGTTTCAGGCCCCTGACTCTGCGTCTCTGTGTTTCAGGCCCCTGACTCTGCGTCTCTGTGTTTCAGGCCCCTGACTCTGCGTCTCTGTGTTTCAGGCCCCTGACTCTGCGTCTCTGTGTTTTAGGCTCCTGACTCTGCGTCTCTGTGTTTTAGGCCCCTAACCCCCCTGACTCTGCGTCTCTGTGTTTCAGGCCCCTAACCCCCCTGACTCTGCGTCTCTGTGTTTCAGGCCCCTAACCCCCCTGACTCTGCGTCTCTGTGTTTCAGGCCCCTAACCCCCCTGACTCTGCGTCTCTTTGTTTCAGGCCCCTAACCGCCAGGTGATGCAGTACTGGCTCCAGCAGCTGCAGCAGAAGCGTTGGGAGTTCAGTAACACCAGAGGGTCTGGACAGAGGGACAGCTGGAGTTCTCCTACCCCTCACACTGGCCTGGTGGCCAAAGATACAGGTACTGCTACACCCTTACACTGGGGACAAAGATACAAGGACTACACCCTTACACTGGGGACAAAGATACAGGGACCACACCCTTACACTGGGGACAAAGATACAGGGACCACACCCTTACACTGGGGACAAAGATACAGGGACCACACCCTTACACTGGGGACAAAGATACAGGCACTACACCCTTACACTGGGGACAAAGATACAGGGACCACACCCTTACACTGGGGACAAAGATACAGGGACCACACCCTTACACTGGGGACAAAGATACAGGCACTACACCCTTACACTGGGGACAAAGATACAGGGACCACACCCTTACACTGGGGACAAAGATACAGGCACTACACCCTTACACTGGGGACAAAGATACAGGCACTACACCCTTACACTGGGGACAAAGATACAGGGACCACACCCTTACACTGGGGACAAAGATACAGGCACTACACCCTTACACTGGGGACAAAGATACAGGCACTACACCCTTACACTGGGGACAAAGATACAGGCACTACACCCTTACACTGGGGACAAAGATACAGGCACTACACCCTTACACTGGGGACAAAGATACAGGGACCACACCCTTACACTGGGGACAAAGATACAGGCACTACACCCTTACACTGGGGACAAAGATACAGGGACCACACCCTTACACTGGGGACAAAGATACAGGCACTACACCCTTACACTGGGGACAAAGATACAGGCACTACACCCTTACACTGCGGACAAAGATACAGGCACTACACCCTTACACTGGGGACAAAGATACAGGGACCACACCCTTACACTGGGGACAAAGATACAGGCACTACACCCTTACACTGGGGACAAAGATACAGGCACTACACCCTTACACTGGGGCCAGACTGTAAATATAGTGTCAGAGCTGTGGCTGTGGTTCACACTACAGACAGTAAATATAGTGTCAGAGCTGTGGCTGTGGTTCACACTACAGACAGTAAATATAGTGTCAGAGCTGTGGCTGTGGTTCACACTACAGACAGTAAATATAGTGTCAGAGCTGTGGCTGTGGTTCACACTACAGACAGTAAATATAGTGTCAGAGCTGTGGCTGTGGTTCACACTACAGACAGTAAATATAGTGTCAGAGCTGTGGCTGTGGTTCACACTACAGACAGTAAATATAGTGTCAGAGCTGTGGCTGTGGTTCACACTACAGACAGTAAATATAGTGTCAGAGCTGTGGCTGTTGTTCACACTACAGACAGTAAATATAGTGTCAGAGCTGTGGCTGTGGTTCACACTACAGACAGTAAATATAGTGTCAGAGCTGTGGCTGTGGTTCACACTACAGACAGTAAATATAGTGTCAGAGCTGTGGCTGTGGTTCACACTACACACAGTAAATATAGTGTCAGAGCTGTGGCTGTGGTTCACACTACAGACAGTAAATATAGTGTCAGAGCTGTGGCTGTGGTTCACACTACAGACAGTAAATATAGTGTCAGAGCTGTGGCTGTGGTTCACACTACAGACAGTAAATATAGTGTCAGAGCTGTGGCTGTGGTTCACACTACAGACAGTAAATATAGTGTCAGAGCTGTGGCTGTGGTTCACACTACAGACAGTAAATATAGTGTCAGAGCTGTGGCTGTGGTTCACACTACAGACAGTAAATATAGTGTCAGAGCTGTGGCTGTGGTTCACACTACAGACAGTAAATATAGTGTCAGAGCTGTGGCTGTGGTTCACACTACAGACAGTAAATATAGTGTCAGAGCTGTGGCTGTGGTTCACACTACAGACAGTAAATATAGTGTCAGAGCTGTGGCTGTGGTTCACACTACAGACAGTAAATATAGTGTCAGAGCTGTGGCTGTGGTTCACACTACAGACAGTAAATATAGTGTCAGAGCTGTGGCTGTGGTTCACACTACAGACAGTAAATATAGTGTCAGAGCTGTGGCTGTGGTTAGTAACAGACTGTCTATCTGCTGTGTTTCAGATGTCTTTGTGTTTGAGAAGCCCAGTCACAGTGACAGCATGGAGAGGGTACGCAGCGACTTTGCTATGGAAACAGACGGACTGGTGGGTGTCCAATCAGTACGAGGCCCCTCCCACCACCCCCCCAATCCCCTCAACTTCTCCAGCAAGCTGGGCCACTGGAGCTCAGAGATCAGGTAAGGTCTGGTGTGTAAGGGCTGTGATAAGGACTGGGCCTAGTGTAAGTGCTGTGATAAGGACTGGGCCTAGTGTAAGGGCTGTGATAAGGACTGGGCCTATTGTAAGGGCTGTGATAAGGACTGGGCCTAGTGTAAGGGCTGTGATAAGGACTGGGCCTAGTGTAAGGGCTGTGGTAAGGACTGGGCCTAGTGTAAGGGCTGTGGTAAGGACTGGTTCTGGTGTAAGGGCTGTGATAAGGACTGGTTCTGGTGTAAGGGCTGTGATAAGGACTGGGCCTAGTGTAAGGGCTGTGATAAGGACTGGGCCTAGTGTAAGGGCTGTGATAAGGACTGGGCCTAGTGTAAGGGCTGTGGTAAGGACTGGTTCTGGTGTAAGGGCTGTGATAAGGACTGGTTCTGGTGTAAGGGCTGTGATAAGGACTGGTTCTGGTGTAATGGCTGGGTCTGGTGTAAGGGCTGTGGTAAGGACTGGGTCTAGTGTAAGGGCTGTGGTAAGGACTGGGTCTAGTGTAAGGGCTGTGGTAAGGACTGGGTCTAGTGTAAGGGCTGTGGTAAGGACTGGGTCTAGTGTAAGGGCTGTGATAAGGACTGGGCCTATTGTAAGGGCTGTGGTAAGGACTAGGCCTGGTGTAAGGGCTGGGCCTATTGTAAGGGCTGTGGTAAGGACTAGGCCTGGTGTAAGGGCTGTAGTAAGGGCTGGGCCTATTGTAAGGGCTGTGGTAAGGACTGGGCCTGGTGTAAGGGCTGTAGTAAGGGCTGGGCCTATTGTAAGGGCTGTGGTAAGGACTAGGCCTAGTGTAAGTGCTGTGGTAAGGACTGGGCCTAGTGTAATGACTGGGCCTGGTGTAAGGACTGGGTCTGGTGTAAGGACTGGGTCTGGTGTAAGGACTGGGTCTGGTGTAAGGACTGGGTCTGGTGTAAGGACTGGGTCTGGTGTAAGGACTGGGTCTGGTGTAAGGGCTGGGTCTGGTGTAAGGGCTGAGTCTGGTGTAAGGGCTGTGGTAAGGGCTGAGTCTGGTGTAAGGGCTGGGTCTGGTGTAAGGGCTGGGTCTGGTGTAAGGGCTGGGTCTGGTGTAAGGGCTGAGTCTGGTGTAAGGGCTGAGTCTGGTGTAAGGGCTGAGTCTGGTGTAAGGGCTGAGTCTGGTGTAAGGGCTGAGTCTGGTGTAAGGGCTGAGTCTGGTGTAAGGGCTGAGTCTGGTGTAAGGGCTGAGTCTGGTGTAAGGGCTGAGTCTGGTGTAAGGGCTGAGTCTGGTGTAAGGGCTGGGTCTGGTGTAAGGGCTGGGTCTGGTGTAAGGGCTGGGTCTGGTGTAAGGGCTGGGTCTGGTGTAAGGGCTGAGTCTGGTGTAAGGGCTGAGTCTGGTGTAAGGGCTGAGTCTGGTGTAAGGGCTGAGTCTGGTGTAAGGGCTGAGTCTGGTGTAAGGGCTGAGTCTGGTGTAAGGGCTGAGTCTGGTGTAAGGGCTGAGTCTGGTGTAAGGGCTGAGTCTGGTGTAAGGGCTGAGTCTGGTGTAAGGACTGGGTCTGGTGTAAGGGCTGAGTCTGGTGTAAGGGCTGTGATAAGGACTGGTTCTGGTGTAAGGGCTGTGATAAGGACTGGGCCTGGTGTAAGGGCTGGGTCTGGTGTAAGGGCTGGGTCTGGTGTAAGGGCTGGGTCTGGTGTAAGGGCTGAGTCTGGTGTAAGGGCTGAGTCTGGTGTAAGGGCTGAGTCTGGTGTAAGGGCTGAGTCTGGTGTAAGGGCTGAGTCTGGTGTAAGGGCTGAGTCTGGTGTAAGGGCTGAGTCTGGTGTAAGGGCTGAGTCTGGTGTAAGGGCTGAGTCTGGTGTAAGGGCTGAGTCTGGTGTAAGGGCTGAGTCTGGTGTAAGGGCTGAGTCTGGTGTAAGGGCTGGGTCTGGTGTAAGGGCTGGGTCTGGTGTAAGGGCTGGGGTAAGGGCTGGGTCTGGTGTAAGGGCTGGGTCTGGTGTAAGGGCTGGTGTAAGGGCTGTGATAAGGACTGGTTCTGGTGTAAGGGCTGTGATAAGGACTGGGCCTGGTGTAAGGGCTGGGTCTGGTGTAAGGGCTGGGTCTGGTGTAAGGGCTGGGTCTGGTGTAAGGGCTGGGTCTGGTGTAAGGGCTGGGTCTGGTGTAAGGGCTGGGTCTGGTGTAATGGCTGAGTCTGGTGTAAGGGCTGTGGCTGTGGTAAGGACTGGGTCTGGTGTAAGGGGTGTGGCTGTGGTAAAGACTGGGTCTGGTGTAAGGGGTGTGGCTGTGGTAAAGACTGGGTCTGGTGTAAGGGGTGTGGCTGTGGTAAAGACTGTGTCTGGTGTAAGGGCTGTGGTAAGTAGAGGTCAACCGATTAATTGGAATGGGCAATTAATTAGGGCCCATTTCAAGTTTTCATAACAATCGGTAATTGGCATTTTTGGACTCCGATCATAGCTGATTACATTGCACTCCACGAGGAGACTGCGTGGCAGGCTGACTACCTGTTATGAGAGTGCAGCAAGGAGCCACGGTAAGGTGCTAGCTAGCATTAAACGTAACTTATAAAAAAACAATCTTAACATAATCACTAGTTAACTACACATGGTTGATATTACTAGTTTATCTAGCTTGTCCTGCGTTGCATATAATCGATGCGGTGCCTGTTAACTTCGCCAAACGGTTATTTAACAAGCGCATTCGCTAAAAAAGCAGTCGTTGCACTAATGTGTACCAAACCATAAACATCAATGCCTTTCTTAAAATCAATACCAGAAGTATATTTCTTTTAAACCTGCATATTTAGTTAAAAGAAATCCAGGTTAGCAGGCAATATTAACCAGGTGAAATTGTGTCACTTCTCTTGCGTTCATTGCACACAGAGTCAGTGTATATGCGTGGGTTAACTGCCTGTTCAGGGGCAGAACGACAGATTTGTACCTTGTCAGCTCGGGGGTTTGAACTTGCAACCTTCCGGTTACTAGTCCAATGCTTTAACCACTAGACCGACTGAGCGATGGTAGGCAGCAGCAGGCTTGTAAGCATTCATTCAAACAGCAGCTCGTTGTTGTGCTTCAAGTATTGAGCTGTTTATGACTTCAAGCCTATCAACTCCCGAGATTAGACTGGTGTAACCGATGTAAAATGGCTAGTTAGTTAGCGGGGTGCGCGCTAATAGCATTTCAAACGTCACTCGATCTGAGACTTGGAGTAGTTGTTCCCCTTGCTCTGCATGGGTAATGCTGCTTCAAGGGTAGCTGTTGTCGATGTGAGCCCAGGTAGCGGCGAGGAGAGGGATGGAAGCTATACTGTTACACTGACAATACTAAAGTGCCTATAAGAACATCCAATAGTCAAAGGTTAATGAAATACAAATGGTATCAAGAGAAATAGTCCTATAATTCCTATAATAACTACAACCTAAAACTTCTTACCTGGGAATATTGAAGACTCATGTTTAAAGGAACCACCAGCTTTCATAAGTTCTCATGTTCTGAGCAAGGAACTGAAACGTTAGCTTTTTTTATATGGCACATATTGCACTTTTACTTTGGGCAGTAGCTACTGGCCTAGACTCTCAGGTTATTAAATGGACAGTAGCTACTGGCCTAGACTCTCAGGTTATTAAAGGGACAGTAGCTACTAACCTAGACTCTCAGGTTATTAAATGGACAGTAGCTACTGGCCTAGACTCTCAGGTTATTAAATGGACAGTAGCTACTGGCCTAGACTCTCAGGTTATTAAAGGGACAGTAGCTACTGGCCTAGACTCTCAGGTTATTAAAGGGACAGTAGCTACTAACCTAGACTCTCAGGTTATTAAAGGGACAGTAGCTACTGGCCTAGACTCTCAGGTTATTAAAGGGACAGTAGCTACTGGCCTAGACTCTCAGGTTATTAAAGGGACAGTAGCTACTGGCCTAGACTCTCAGGTTATTAAAGGGACAGTAGCTACTAACCTAGACTCTCAGGTTATTAAAGGGACAGTAGCTACTGGCCTAGACTCTCAGGTTATTAAATGGACAGTAGCTACTGGCCTAGACTCTCAGGTTATTAAAGGGACAGTAGCTACTAACCTAGACTCTCAGGTTATTAAATGGACAGTAGCTACTGGCCTAGACTCTCAGGTTATTAAATGGACAGTAGCTACTGGCCTAGATTCTCAGGTTATTAAAGGGACAGTAGCTACTAACCTAGAATCTCAGGTTATTAAAGGGACAGTAGCTACTGACCTAGACTCTCAGGTTATTAAAGGAACAGTAGCTACAGACCTAGACTCTCAGGTTATTAAATGGACAGTAGCTACTGGCCTAGACTCTCAGGTTATTAAAGGGACAGTGGCTACAGACCTAGACTCTCAGGTTATTAAATGGACAGTATATACTGGCCTAGACTCTCAGGTTATTAAAGGGACAGTAGCTACTAACCTAGACTCTCAGGTTATTAAAGGGACAGTAGCTACTGGCCTAGACTCTCAGGTTATTAAAGGGACAGTAGCTACTAACCTAGAATCTCAGGTTATTAAAGGGACAGTAGCTACTGGCCTAGACTCTCAGGTTATTAAAGGGACAGTCGCTACAAACCTAGACTCTTAGGTTATTAATTGGACAGTAGCTACTAACCTAGACTCTCAGGTTATTAAAGGGACAGTAGCTACTAACCTAGACTCTCAGGTTATTAAAGGGACAGTAGATACTGGCCTACTCTCAGGTTATTAAATGGACAGTAGCTACTAACCTAGACTCTCAGGTTATTAAAGGGACAGTAGCTACTGACCTAGACTCTCAGGTTATTAAAGGAACAGTAGCTACAGATCTAGACTCTCAGGTTATTAAATGGACAGTAGCTACTGGCCTAGACTCTCAGGTTATTAAAGGGACAGTGGCTACATACCTAGACTCTCAGGTTATTAAATGGACAGTATATACTGGCCTAGACTCTCAGGTTATTAAAGGGACAGTAGCTACTAACCTAGACTCTCAGGTTATTAAAGGGACAGTAGCTACTGGCCTAGACTCTCAGGTTATTAAATGGACAGTAGCTACTGGCCTAGATTCTCAGGTTATTAAATGGACAGTAGCTACTGGCCTAGACTCTCAGGTTATTAAATGGACAGTAGCTACTGGCCTAGATTCTCAGGTTATTAAATGGACAGTAGCTACTGGCCTAGATTCTCAGGTTATTAAATGGACAGTAGCTACTGGCCTAGACTCTCCGGTTATTAAAGGGGAAGTAGCTACTAACTTTCAGCCCATTGTATTCAGTGCCTGTTGAAACTGGTATGACTGGTGTTATATGCCTGTCAAAACTTCCTCTTGGAGAGAGATTGATGAAGCTCCATCTCTTTAAGTGGTGTAAGATGAAGTCTGACAACACAGTGCCGAAGGGTAGAAACCAACTAGTTGTGAACCTACAGTTAGTGTGTGTTTATGAACAGTATGGCTGCTCTGCTCTACTTAACAGCCTTACTCTCTCCTTTAGAACACATCTGCTGCTTGGATGATGTCATTTTCTAGAATGCCAGAACTCACGGCTGGGTTGGAGCTGAGTATTGGAGAGGTCAAATGGAAATCACAATTCTGAGTAACATTCCAAGAGCCACATAACAAGCAATGGAGGGGAAGTTTCCGAAGTCTGACACACTAACTGGTCTTATGGCGCCAGGTTGAGAAAGCAGAAATGCAATCTTCACCCATCGTAGGTGTGAAAATACAGAGAGGAAATGGTTAGACAGACACCATGTGGGTGAAGATTCACAAAACATTCCCACCAGTGGAAGTCACGTGAACAGGAGTTATCTCAGTAACACGTCTTCGTAGTTCTCTGTCTCTAATATCATCAGAATAACACATTATCATAGTTCTCTATTTTTGTTTTTTATTTCACCTTTATTTAACCAGGTAGGCCAGTTGTGAACAAGTTCTCATTTACAACTGTGACCTGGCCAAGATAAAGCAAAGCAGTGCGAGAAAACAACAACACAGAGGTACACATAAACAAACGTACAGTCAATAACACAATAGAAGTCTATACACAATGTGTGCAAATGTAGTAAGATTAGGGAGGTAAGGCAATAAATAGGCCATAGTGGCAAAATAATTACAATTTAGCAATTTAACACTGGAGTGATAGATGTGCAGAAGATGAATGTGTAAGTAGAGATACTGGGGAGAAGATGAATGTGCAAGTAGAGATACTGGGGAGAAGATGAATGTGTAAGTAGAGATACTGGGGAGAAGATGAATGTGCAAGTAGAGATACTGGGGAGAAGATGAATGTGTAAGTAGAGATACTGGGGCGCAAAGGAGCAAAAAAAGAACAATATGGGGATGAGGTAGTTGGCTAATATCATCAGAAGAACACATTATCATAGTTCTGTCCCTAATATCATCAGAAGAACACATTATCATAGTTCTGTCCCTAATATCATCAGAAGAACACATTATCATAGTTCTGTCCCTAATATCATCAGAAGAACACATTATCATAGTTCTGTCCCTAATATCATCAGAAGAACACATTATCATAGTTCTGTCCCTAATATCATCAGAAGAACACATTATCATAGTTCTGTCCCTAATATCATCAGAAGAACACATTATCATAGTTCTGTCCCTAATATCATCAGAAGAACACATTATCATAGTTCTGTCCCTAATATCATCAGAAGAACACATTATCATAGTTCTGTCCCTAATATCATCAGAAGAACACATTATCATAGTTCTGTCCCTAATATCATCAGAAGAACACATTATCATAGTTCTGTCCCTAATATCATCAGAAGAACACATTATCATAGTTCTGTCCCTAATATCATCAGACACAAGGCCAGAGTCCAGAGGCCTCACGCGGCAGCGTAGCCTAGTGGTTATAGCGTTGGACTAGTAACCGGAAGGTTGCGAGTTCAAACCCCCGAGCTGACAAGGTACAAATCTGTTGTTCTGCCCCTGAACAGGCAGTTAACCCACTGTTCCCAGGACGTCATTGAAAATAAGAATCTGTTCTTAACTGACTTGCCTGGTTAAATAAAGGTTAAATAAAAAAAAATTCATTGAAATTCACTGGTTGTTTGTACTTTTTTTGTCTAAAGAAACATTACAAATCTCCAGAAAAACTGCACATCATACATCAGGAAAGTATATTAAGGTACAGTTGAAGTCGTAAGTTTACATACACCTTAGCCAAATACAATTAAACTCATTTTTTTCACTATTCCTGACATTTAATCCAAGTAAAAATTCCCTGTCTTAGGTCAGTTAGGATCATCACTTTATTGTAAGAATGTGAAATGTCAGAATAATAGTAGAGTGATTTATTTCAGCTTTTATTTCTTTCATCACATTCCCAGTGGGTCAGAAGTTTACATACACTCAATTAGTATTTGGTAGCATTACCTTTAGATTGTTTAACTTGGGTCAAACATTTCGCGTAGCCTTCCACAAGCTTCCCACAATAAGTTGGGTGAATTTTGGCCCCTTCCTCCTGACAGAGCTGTGTAACTGAGTCAGGTTTGTAGGCCTCCTTTCTAGCACACAGCTTTTCAGTTCTGCCAACACATTTTCAATAGGATTGAGGTCAAGGCTTTGTGATGGCCACTCCAATACCTTGACTTTGTTGTCCTTAAGCCATTTTGCCACAACTTTGGAAGTATGCTTGGGGTCATTGTCCATTTGGATGACCCATTTGTGACCAAGCTTTAACTACCTGACTGATGTCTTGAGATGTTGCTTCAATATATCCACATCATTTTCCTCCCTCATAATGTCATCTATCTTGTGAAGTGCACCAGTCCCTCCTGCAGCAAAGCACCCCCACAACATGATGTTGGGATGGTGTTCTTCGGCTTGCAAGCCTCCCCTTTTCCCTCCAAACGATGGTCGTTATGGCCAAACAGTTCTATATCTGTTTCATTAGACCAGAGGACATTTCTCCAAGAAGTACGATTGCAACTGCGAACCGTAGTCTGGCTTTTTTATGACGGTTTTGGAGCAGTGGCTTCTTCCTTGCTGAGCGGCCCTTCAGGTTATGTCAGTATAGGACTCATTTTACTGTGGACATACAGTGCCTTGCGAAAGGATTTGGCCCCCTTGAACTTTGCGACCTTTTGCCACATTTCAGGCTTCAAACATAAAGATATAAAACTGTGTTTTTTTGTGAAGAATCAACAACAAGTGGGACACAATCATGAAGTGGAACGACATTTATTGGATATTTCAAACTTTTTTAACAAATCAAAAACTGAAAAATTGGGCGTGTTTGAAGCCTGAAATGTGGCAAAAGGTCGCAAAGTTCAAGGGGGCTGAATACTTTCGCAAGGCACTGTAGATACATTGTACCTGTTTCGTCCAGCATCTTCACAAGATCCTTTGCTGTTGTTCTGGGATTGATTTGCACTTTTTGCACCAAAGTACTCCATCTCTAGGAGACAGAACGTGTCTCCTTCCTGAGCGGTATGACGGCTGCGTGGTCCCATGATGTTTATACTTGCGTACTATTGTTTGTGCAGATGAACGTGGTACCTTCAGGCGTTTGGAAATTGCTCCCAAGGATGAACCAGGCTTGTGGAGGTCTACAATTTTTTTACTGAGGTCTTGGCTGATTTCTTTTGATTTTCCCATGATGTCAAGCAAAGATGCACTGAGTTTGAAGGTTTGGCCTTGAAATACATCCACAGGTACACCTCCAATTGACTCAAATGATGTTATTAGCCTATCAGAAGCTTCTAAAGTCATGACACCATTTTCTGGAATTTTCCAAGCTGTTAAAAGGCACAGTCAACTTGGAGTATGTCAACTTCTGACCCACTGGAATTGTGATGCAGTGATTTACAAGTTAAATATTCTGTCAGTAAACAATTGTTGGAAAAATTTGTTGTCATGCACAAAGTATCTGACTTGCCAAAACTATAGTTTGTTAACAAGAAATTTGTGGAGTGGTTGAAAAACTAGATTTAATGACTCCAACCTAAGTGTTTGTAAACTTCTGACTTCAACTGTATCTGCATTATACTCCAGGGAGCTACAGTAATATACATTATACTCCAGGGAGCTACAGTAATATGCATTATGCTACAGTAATATGCATTATGCTCCAGGGAGCTACAGTAATATGCATTATACTCCAGGGGGCTACAGTAATATGCATTATACTCCAGGGAGCTACAGTAATATACATTATGCTCCAGGGGGCTACAGTAATATGCATTATACTACAGTAATATGCATTATGCTACAGTAATATGCATTATGCTACAGTAATATGCATTATACTACAGGAATATGCATTATACTACAGTAATATGCATTATGCTACAGTAATATGCATTATACTACAGTAATATGCATTATGCTACAGTAATATGCATTATGCTACAGTAATATGCATTATGCTACAGTAATATGCATTATGCTACAGTAATATGCATTATGCTACAGTAATATGCATTATACTACAGTAATATGCATTATACTACAGTAATATGCATTATGCTACAGTAATATGCATTATACTCCAGGGGGCTACAGTAATATGCATTATACTACAGTAATATGCATTATGCTACAGTAATATGCATTATACTACAGGGGACTACAGTAATATGCATTATGCTACAGTAATATGCATTATGCTACAGTAATATGCATTATGCTACAGTAATATGCATTATGCTACAGTAATATGCATTATACTCCAGGGGGCTACAGTAATATGCATTATACTACAGTAATATGCATTATACTACAGTAATATGCATTATACTACAGTAATATGCATTATGCTACAGTAATATGCATTATGCTACAGTAATATGCATTATACTCCAGGGGGCTACAGTAATATGCATTATACTACAGTAATATGCATTATACTACAGGGGGCTACAGTAATATGCATTATGCTACAGTAATATGCATTATGCTACAGTAATATGCATTATACTCCAGGGGGCTACAGTAATATGCATTATACTACAGTAATATGCATTATACTACAGTAATATGCATTATGCTACAGTAATATGCATTATGCTACAGTAATATGCATTATGCTACAGTAATATGCATTATACTACAGGGGACTACAGTAATATGCATTATGCTACAGTAATATGCATTATGCTACAGTAATATGCATTATGCTACAGTAATATGCATTATGCTACAGTAATATGCATTATACTACAGGGGACTACAGTAATATGCATTATGCTACAGTAATATGCATTATGCTACAGTAATATGCATTATGCTACAGTAATATGCAGTATGCTACAGTAATATGCAGTATACTACAGTAATATGCAGTATACTACAGTAATATGCATTATGCTACAGTAATATACATTATACTGCAGGGGGCTACAGTAATATGCATTATGCTACAGTAATATGCATTATGCTACAGTAATATGCATTATGCTACAGTAATATGCATTATGCTACAGTAATATGCATTATGCTACAGTAATATGCATTATACTACAGTAATATGCAGTATGCTACAGTAATATGCATTATGCTACAGTAATATACATTATACTGCAGGGGGCTACAGTAATATGCATTATACTACAGTAATATGCATTATACTACAGTAATATGCATTATACTACAGTAATATGCATTATACTACAGTAATATGCAGTATACTACAGTAATATGCATTATACTACAGTAATATGCATTATACTACAGTAATATGCATTATACTACAGTAATATGCAGTATACTACAGTAATATGCATTATGCTACAGTAATATGCATTATGCTACAGTAATATGCAGTATACTACAGTAATATGCATTATGCTACAGTAATATGCATTATGCTACAGTAATATGCATTATGCTACAGTAATATGCAGTATGCTACAGTAATATGCATTATGCTACAGTAATATGCAGTATACTACAGTAATATGCAGTATACTACAGTAATATGCATTTTACATTTACATCATTTACATTTAAGTCATTTAGCAGACGCTCTTATCCAAAGCGACTTACAAATTGGTGCATTCACCTTATGACATCCTACAGTAATATGCAGTATACTACAGTAATATACATTATACTGCAGGGAGCTACAGTAATATGCATTATACTCCAGGGGGCTACAGTAATATGCATTATTCTACAGTAATATGCATTATTCTACAGTAATATGCATTATGCTACAGTAATATGCATTATGCTACAGTAATATGCATTATGCTACAGTAATAATATTATACAAATCAAATCAAATTTTTTATATAGCCCTTCGTACATCAGCTGATATCTCAAAGTGCTGTACACATTATTATTATTATTATATTATTATAATTATTATACTACAGTAATATGCATTATGCTACATTATTATTATATTATTATAATTATTATACTACAGTAATATGCATTATGCTACAGTAATATTATGCTACAGTAATATACATTATACTACAGTAATATGCATTATGCTACAGTAATATGCATTATTATCCAGGGGGCTACAGTAATATGCATTATACTACAGTAATATACAGTATACTACAGTAATATGCAGTATACTCCAGGGATCCACGACCCAACTCTTTCCTCCTTTTTGTCTTTAAATGATCTGGTCACTGGCTTCATATCCTATTCTCTCTGTTGCTAAGGATGTGTTGTGGTTGACCATGTCCCTTACTCTGTCCCCCCTCTATCTGTCCACCAGGAACTCCATGTCAGGTCTGCGTGTGGGTCGAGGAGGAGGAGAGAACAGACGCTCTGTCTTCTACACTGGGAGCAGTGGTGATGAGTGGGAGATGTTAGACGCTCCCTCAACCAAGGACATCAACCCGGACCACAAACATCCCACCCAGCCTCAGACTGACTCACACAGACGTAAGAGTCCTCTTCACCCTCTGTCCCCTTCCTGACCCTCACCACCTCCTCTTCCTCCTCCTCACCCTCTGTCCCCTTCCTGACCCTCACCACCTCCTCCTCCTCCTCCTCACCCTCTGTCCCCTTCCTGACCACCACCACCACCTCCTCCTCCTCACCCTCTGTCCCCTTCCAAAATGTAGAATTCCACTATGTAACAATATGTGTATTATCTGTAGAGATAATACACACAACTCTACCTAACATTATTCAGCTGGTCTGTAGAGATAATACACACAACTCTACCTAACATTATTCAGCTGGTCTATATAATAATACACACAACTCTACCTAACATTATTCAGCTGGTCTATATAATAATACACACAACTCTACCTAACATTATTCAGCTGGTCTATATAATAATACACACAACTCTACCTAACATTATTCAGCTGGTCTGTAGAGATAATACACACAACTCTACCTAACATTATTCAGCTGGTCTATATAATAATACACACAACTCTACCTAACATTATTCAGCTGGTCTGTAGTGATAATACACACAACTCTACCTAACATTATTCAGCTGGTCTGTATAATAATACACACAACTCTACCTAACATTATTCAGCTGGTCTGTAGAGATAATACACACAACTCTACCTAACATTATTCAGCTGGTCTATATAATAATACACACAACTCTACCTAACATTATTCAGCTGGTCTGTAGTGATAATACACACAACTCTACCTAACATTATTCAGCTGGTCTGTATAATAATACACACAACTCTACCTAACATTATTCAGCTGGTCTGTAGTGATAATACACACAACTCTACCTAACATTATTCAGCTGGTCTATATAATAATACACACAACTCTACCTAACATTATTCAGCTGGTCTGTAGTGATAATACACACAACTCTACCTAACATTATTCAGCTGGTCTATATAATAATACACACAACTCTACCTAACATTATTCAGCTGGTCTATATAATAATACACACAACTCTATCTAACATTATTCAGCTGGTCTATATAATAATACACACAACTCTACCTAACATTATTCAGCTGGTCTATAGAGATAATGCACACAACTCTACCTAACATTATTCAGCTGGTCTATATAATAATACACACAACTCTACCTAACATTATTCAGCTGGTCTATATAATAATACACACAACTCTACCTAACATTATTCAGCTGGTCTGTAGAGATAATACACACAACTCTACCTAACATTATTCAGCTGGTCTATATAATAATACACACAACTCTACCTAACATTATTCAGCTGGTCTGTAGTGATAATACACACAACTCTACCTAACATTATTCAGCTGGTCTGTATAATAATACACACAACTCTACCTAACATTATTCAGCTGGTCTGTAGTGATAATACACACAACTCTACCTAACATTATTCAGCTGGTCTATATAATAATACACACAACTCTACCTAACATTATTCAGCTGGTCTATATAATAATACACACAACTCTACCTAACATTATTCAGCTGGTCTATATAATAATACACACAACTCTACCTAACATTATTCAGCTGGTCTATATAATAATACACACAACTCCACCTAACATTATTCAGCTGGTCTATATAATAATACATACAACTCTACCTAACATTATTCAGCTGGTCTGTAGAGATAATACACACAACTCTACCTAACATTATTCAGCTGGTCTGTATAATAATACACACAACTCTACCTAACATTATTCAGCTGGTCTATAAAATAATACACACAACTCTACCTAACATTATTCAGCTGGTCTATATAATAATACACACAACTCTACCTAACATTATTCAGCTGGTCTATATAATAATACACACAACTCTACCTAACATTATTCAGCTGGTCTATATAATAATACACACAACTCTACCTAATATTATTCAGCTGGTCTGTAGTGATAATACACACAACTCCACCTAACATTATTCAGCTGGTCTATATAATAATACACACAACTCTACCTAACATTATTCAGCTGGTCTGTAGAGATAATACACACAATTCTACCTAACATTATTCAGCTGGTCTGTAGAGATAATACGCAACTCTACCTAACATTATTCAGCTGGTCTATATAATAATACACACAACTCTACCTAACATTATTCAGCTGGTCTATATAATAATACACACAACTCTACCTAACATTATTCAGCTGGTCTGTATAATAATACACACAACTCTACCTAACATTATTCAGCTGGTCTATATAATAATACACACAACTCTACCTAACATTATTCAGCTGGTCTGTAGAGATAATACACACAACTCTACCTAACATTATTCAGCTGGTCTATAGAGATAATACACACAACTCTACCTAACATTATTCAGCTGGTCTATATAATAATACACACAACTCTACCTAACATTATTCAGCTGGTCTATATAATAATACACACAACTCTACCTAACATTATTCAGCTGGTCTGTAGTGATAATACACACAACTCTACCTAACATTATTCAGCTGGTCTGTAGTGATAATACACACAACTCTACCTAACATTATTCAGCTGGTCTGTAGTGATAATACACACAACTCTACCTAACATTATTCAGCTGGTCTGTATAATAATACACACAACTCTACCTAACATTATTCAGCTGGTCTGTAGTGATAATACACACAACTCTACCTAACATTATTCAGCTGGTCTATATAATAATACACACAACTCTACCTAACATTATTCAGCTGGTCTATATAATAATACACACAACTCTACCTAACATTATTCAGCTGGTCTATATAATAATACACACAACTCTACCTAACATTATTCAGCTGGTCTGTATAATAATACACACAACTCTACCTAACATTATTCAGCTGGTCTATATAATAATACACACAACTCTACCTAACATTATTCAGCTGGTCTGTAGTGATAATACACACAACTCTACCTAACATTATTCAGCTGGTCTGTAGTGATAATACACACAACTCTACCTAACATTATTCAGCTGGTCTGTAGTGATAATACACACAACTCTACCTAACATTATTCAGCTGGTCTATATAATAATACACACAACTCTACCTAACATTATTCAGCTGGTCTATATAATAATACACACAACTCTACCTAACATTATTCAGCTGGTCTATATAATAATACACACAACTCTACCTAACATTATTCAGCTGGTCTATATAATAATACACACAACTCTACCTAACATTATTCAGCTGGTCTATATAATAATACACACAACTCTACCTAACATTATTCAGCTGGTCTATATAATAATACACACAACTCTACCTAACATTATTCAGCTGGTCTATATAATAATACACACAACTCCACCTAACATTATTCAGCTGATCTATATAATAATACACACAACTCTACCTAACATTATTCAGCTGGTCTGTAGAGATAATACACACAACTCTACCTAACATTATTCAACTGGTCTATATAATAATACACACAACTCTACCTAACATTATTCAGCTGGTCTATAAAATAATACACACAACTCTACCTAACATTATTCAGCTGGTCTATATAATAATACACACAACTCTACCTAACATTATTCAGCTGGTCTGTAGAGATAATACACACAACTCTACCTAACATTATTCAGCTGGTCTGTATAATAATACACACAACTCTACCTAACATTATTCAGCTGGTCTATATAATAATACACACAACTCTACCTAACATTATTCAGCTGGTCTGTAGAGATAATACACACAACTCTACCTAACATTATTCAGCTGGTCTATAAAATAATACACACAACTCTACCTAACATTATTCAGCTGGTCTATATAATAATACACACAACTCTACCTAACATTATTCAGCTGGTCTATATAATAATACACACAACTCTACCTAACATTATTCAGCTGGTCTATATAATAATACACACAACTCTACCTAATATTATTCAGCTGGTCTGTAGTGATAATACACACAACTCGACCTAACATTATTCAGCTGGTCTGTATAATAATACACACAACTCTACCTAACATTATTCAGCTGGTCTGTAGTGATAATACACACAACTCTACCTAACATTATTCAGCTGGTCTATATAATAATACACACAACTCTACCTAACATTATTCAGCTGGTCTATATAATAATACACACAACTCTACCTAACATTATTCAGCTGGTCTATATAATAATACACACAACTCTACCTAACATTATTCAGCTGGTCTATATAATAATACACACAACTCCACCTAACATTATTCAGCTGGTCTATATAATAATACACACAACTCTACCTAACATTATTCAGCTGGTCTGTAGAGATAATACACACAACTCTACCTAACATTATTCAGCTGGTCTGTATAATAATACACACAACTCTACCTAACATTATTCAGCTGGTCTATATAATAATACACACAACTCTACCTAACATTATTCAGCTGGTCTGTAGTGATAATACACACAACTCTACCTAACATTATTCAGCTGGTCTGTATAATAATACACACAACTCTACCTAACATTATTCAGCTGGTCTGTAGTGATAATACACACAACTCTACCTAACATTATTCAGCTGGTCTATATAATAATACACACAACTCTACCTAACATTATTCAGCTGGTCTATATAATAATACACACAACTCTACCTAATATTATTCAGCTGGTCTGTAGTGATAATACACACAACTCGACCTAACATTATTCAGCTGGTCTGTATAATAATACACACAACTCTACCTAACATTATTCAGCTGGTCTGTAGTGATAATACACACAACTCTACCTAACATTATTCAGCTGGTCTATATAATAATACACACAACTCTACCTAACATTATTCAGCTGGTCTATATAATAATACACACAACTCTACCTAACATTATTCAGCTGGTCTATATAATAATACACACAACTCTACCTAACATTATTCAGCTGGTCTATATAATAATACACACAACTCCACCTAACATTATTCAGCTGGTCTATATAATAATACACACAACTCTACCTAACATTATTCAGCTGGTCTGTAGAGATAATACACACAACTCTACCTAACATTATTCAGCTGGTCTGTATAATAATACACACAACTCTACCTAACATTATTCAGCTGGTCTATATAATAATACACACAACTCTACCTAACATTATTCAGCTGGTCTGTAGTGATAATACACACAACTCTACCTAACATTATTCAGCTGGTCTGTATAATAATACACACAACTCTACCTAACATTATTCAGCTGGTCTGTAGTGATAATACACACAACTCTACCTAACATTATTCAGCTGGTCTATATAATAATACACACAACTCTACCTAACATTATTCAGCTGGTCTGTAGAGATAATACACACAACTCTACCTAACATTATTCAGCTGGTCTATATAATAATACACACAACTCTACCTAACATTATTCAGCTGGTCTATATAATAATACACACAACTCTACCTAACATTATTCAGCTGGTCTGTAGTGATAATACACACAACTCTACCTAACATTATTCAGCTGGTCTATATAATAATACACACAACTCTACCTAACATTATTCAGCTGGTCTATATAATAATACACACAACTCTACCTAACATTATTCAGCTGGTCTATATAATAATACACACAACTCTACCTAACATTATTCAGCTGGTCTATAGAGATAATACACACAACTCTACCTAACATTATTCAGCTGGTCTGTAGTGATAATACACACAACTCTACCTAACATTATTCAGCTGGTCTGTATAATAATACACACAACTCTACCTAACATTATTCAGCTGGTCTGTAGAGATAATACACACAATTCTACCTAACATTATTCAGCTGGTCTGTAGAGATAATACGCAACTCTACCTAACATTATTCAGCTGGTCTATATAATAATACACACAACTCTACCTAACATTATTCAGCTGGTCTATATAATAATACACACAACTCTACCTAACATTATTCAGCTGGTCTATATAATAATACACACAAATCTACCTAACATTATTCAGCTGGTCTGTAGTGATAATACACACAACTCCACCTAACATTATTCAGCTGGTCTATATAATAATACACACAACTCTACCTAACATTATTCAGCTGGTCTATAGAGATAATACACACAACTCCACCTAACATTATTCAGCTGGTCTGTAGTGATAATACACACAACTCTACCTAACATTATTCAGCTGGTCTGTATAATAATACACAACTCTACCTAACATTATTCAGCTGGTCTGTAGAGATAATACACACAACTCTCCCTAACATTATTCAGCTGGTCTATATAATAATACACACAACTCTACCTAACATTATTCAGCTGGTCTGTAGAGATATTACACACAACTCTACCTAACATTATTCAGCTGGTCTATAGAGATAATACACACAACTCTACCTAACATTATTCAGCTGGTCTATATAATAATACACACAACTCTACCTAACATTATTCAGCTGGTCTGTAGTGATAATACACACAACTCTACCTAACATTATTCAGCTGGTCTATATAATAATACACACAACTCTACCTAACATTATTCAGCTGGTCTGTAAAGATAATGGCCAAGACAATAAAAATAGCAGCACAACATTGATTAAACTCGAGGGCAATGGTGACATCATTGAGGACCTTTAAGGTTGCAGTGACACATCCATAACCTGAGTGGAAACCATTGAGAATACTATAGACATCAAGAAAGCCAGTCAGTTGATTATTGACAAGTTTATCCAACAGGTTTGATAAACAGGGAAAAATAGAAATAGGCCTATAACATAATAATAATAATATATAATAATATATAATAATAATAATAATAATAATATATGATATAACAGTTAGGATCAGCTTATAACAGTTAGGATCAGCTTGATCTCCCCTTTAATTAAAGGACAAACCGTGGCTGCCTTCCTTGGGAACCTCCCCAGAGAGGAGAGACAGGTTAAACAGGTCAGAGATAGGCTTGGTGATGATAGGGGCAGCAAGTTTCAGGAGCTCCTCTAGCACCTCACCTCAGTGACCGCCTGCAGGGAGAAACTTTGTAGCGGGTCAGGGGAAAAAGAGGGAGAAACATCGGGGATAGTTGCATTAGAAGGGGTGGGAGATGAGGAAATGTTGGACGTGCAAGGAGGCATGGCTGAGTCAAATAGGAATCCTGGCTTAATGAAGTGGTGATGAAAGACCTCAGCCATGTGCTCCTTGTCAGTAACAGCCACATTATCAACTTGAAGGGACATGGACAGCTGTGAGGAGGGGGGTTTATTCTCCTGGTCTTTAACTGTTTCCCAGAACTTCTTGAGGTTAGACCCACAGAGAGAGGATGGCTCCTTAAAGTAATTACCTTTGACCTTCCGGAAGGTATCTGAGTGCACTAACTCTAACTAACTTAGTGTAACTAACTCTAAATCTATGTTTTTGTAAAAACATGCTGAAAAATGCAGGAAGACTGCAGTCACTGTATCTGAAGGCACTGTATCTGCAGGCACTGTATCTGCAGGCACTGTATCTGCAGGCACTGTATCTGCAGGCACTGTATCTGCAGGCACTGTATCTGCAGGCACTGTATCTGCAGGCACTGTATCTGCAGGCACTGTATCTGCAGGCACTGTATCTGCAGGCACTGTATCTGCAGGCACTGTATCTGCAGGCACTGTATCTGCAGGCACTGTATCTATAGTAATCCCTCCCTCTGACATCTCACCCCCAGACTCCATTGGTTCTCCATTCACATTTGACTTCGGGCGGAGCAGCAGTTCCTCGTTGCGGCCCAAGCGGCCCACTCTGCGGGACATAATGGGTTCAGGGAGGTTAGGACGCAGCACAGAGAGCTCTTCCCCCTCTTCTCAGACCACGCCCCCAGTGGAGTGTAACGGCAGCAGGACCAATGAGCTGCAGCTCCGCCTCCAGAGCCAGGAACAGGAACTGACACGCCTCCACGAGGAGAACAACAACCTGACTGAGGAGTTAACCTCCCAGAAGGTAAGGTCATAGAGAAACACGCACACAGACGCGTGCACATTTATTTGTAAAAATCTTGATTCTACTGCTTGTGTCAGTTACTTGATGTGGAATAAATTTCCATGTAGTCATGGCTCTATGTAGTACCGTGTGCCTCCCATAGTCTGTTCTGGACTTAGGGACTGTGAAGAGACCTCTGGTGGCATGTCTTGTGGGGTTTGCATGGGTGTCCAAGCTGTGTGCCAGTAGTTTAGACAGACAGCTCGGTGCATTCAACATGTCAATACCTCTCATAAAGTAAAGAACTGATAAGTCAACCTCTCCTCCACTTTCAGCTAGGAGAGATTGGCATGCATATTATTAATGCATATTGTTAAGCCCCAAGATGGCGTAGCAGTCGGATTGCCTTGTCCTGTCCCGTGTAAATATCGTTTTCCTCTTTTTTGTTGTATTTATTTCGGATATATTTTAATCTCACTTTCCATCTACGGACTGAATATACTCTCCTGCAACCCGCCTCACCCAATGTGGTACGGATCTGCTATTTTTATACTTTAGATCCGGAACCCCCATCAGAAGCTAACTAGCTACTAGCTAGAAGTCAGTTAGCCCCTGCTAGCGGTCTTCACCGATAACTCGTACACCAGCCAGCCTCAGCTCGGTCAATACTTGCCAGTCTGCACAGCACGATATCAACCCAGAGCATATCGGACAGATTTCTCTACCACATCTCTGGATTCCTACCGCAAGCTCTGAACCTTTACACCGGATCATCACAGCTATGTAGCTGCAATCCGAGTGGCTACTCCTGGCTAACGTCTCTGTCCCGAAGCAAGCACCAGTTAGCCTTGAGCTAGCCTCGAGCTAGGCCCATCTCCTGGCTAGCCGAAGAGGTCCACCAGCCAATTTTTGGGCAACAATACCTCTTTTGCCAATTGTCCTGGACCCTTTACTGCCAACACGGAGCCCCGCCGATCCGTCACGACTGGTCATCGTCACTCAATGCCTAGGTTTACCTCTACTGTATTCACATCCTACCATACCCTTGTCTCTACATTATGCCTTGAATCTATTCTTCCGCGCCCAGAAATCTGCTCCTTTCACTCTCTGTTTTGAACGCACTAGACGACCAGTTCCTATAGCCTTTAGCCGTACCCTTATCCTACTTCTCCTCTGTTCCTCTGGTGATGTAGAGGTTAAGCCAGGCCCTGCAGACCCCAGCACCATCCCCAATCCCCAGGCATTCTCATTTGTTGACTTCTGTAACTGTAAAAGCCTTGGTTTCATGCATGGTAATATTATAAGCCTCCTTCCTAAGTTTGTTTTACTCACTGCTTTAGCACACTCCGTCAACCCGAATGTCCTAGCTGTGTCTGAATCCTGGCTTAGGAAAGCCACCAAAAATCCTGAAATTTCCATCCCCAACCACAACATTTTACGACAAGATAGAACTGCCAAAGGGGGTGGAGTTGCAATCTACTGCAGAGACAGCCTGCAGATTTCTGTCATACTATCCAGGTCTGTGCCCAAACAATTCTAGCTTTTAAAAAATACACCTTTCCAGAAACAAGTCTACAATTCGAGCTTCTCACCGTTGCCGCTTGGTATAGACCCCCCCTCGGCCCCCAGCAGTGCCCTAGACAACATATGTGAATTGATTGCCCCCCATCTATCTTCAGAGTTCGTACTGTTAGGTGACCTAAACTGGGATGTGCACTGGGATGTGCTTAACACCCAGCCATCCTACAATCTAGGCTAGATGCCCTCAATCTCACACAAATTATCAAGGAACCTACCAGGTACAACCCTACATCAGTAAACATAGGCACCCTCTTAGATATCATCCTGGATCTCAGTTATCATTGCCTCATTGCCTGCATCCATAATGGGTCCATGGTGAAACGACCACCCCTCATCACTGTCAAATGCTCCCTAAAACACTTCAGCAAGCAGTCCTTTCTAATCGATCTGGCCCAGGTATCCTAGAAGGTTATTGACCTCATTCCGTCAGTAGAGGATGCCTGGTTGCTCTTTAAAAGTGCTTTTCTCATCATCTTAAATACGCATGCTCCATTAAAAAAATGTTGAACTAAGAACAGATATAGCCCTTGGTTCACCTCAGTCCTGACTGCCCTTGACCAGCACAAAAACCTCCCTGTTGCGTTCTGCATTAGCATTGAATAGCCCCCGCTTTTCAGGGAAGTCAGGAACCAATATACACAGTCAGTTAGGAAAGCAAAGGCTAGCTTTTTCAAACAGAAATTTGCACCCTGTAGCACTAATTATAAAAGTTTTGGGACACTGTAAAGTCCATGGAGAATAAGAGAACCTCCTCCCAGCTGCCCACTGCACTGAGGGTAGGAAACACTGTCACCACAGATATATCCAATTTGTAAGTCGCTCTGGATAAGAGCGTCTGCTAAATGACTTAAATGTAAATGTAAATGTAAATATCCCATTTGAATTTATATATAATAAATTCAATAAGCGTTCTTCTATGGCTGGCCAAGCTTTCTACCTGGCTACCCCTACCCCGGCCAACAGCTCTGCACACCCTGCAGAACTTTCCCACGCCTCCCCCGCTTCCCTTCAGCCAACTCCAGACAGCTGATGTTCTGAAAGAGCTGCAAAAATTTGGATCCCTACAAATCAGCTGGGCTAGACAATCTGGACCCTAAAATTATCTGCCGAAATTGTTGCAACGCGTATTACTAGCCTGTTCAACCTCTCTTTCGTGTCGTCTGAGACCCTGAAAGATTGGAAAGCTGCCACGGTCATCCCCCTCTTCAAAGGGGGATACGACACCATTCTGTATACATATGGCCCTTTGGACACTGTGTTAAAAAACCTCCAAACGAGCTTCAATGCCATACAACTCTCCTTCTGTGGCCTCCAACTGCTTTTAAATGCTAGTAAAACTAAATGCATGCTCTTCAACCGACTGCTGCCCGCACCCGCCCGCCCCACTAGCATCACTACTCTGGACGGTTCTGACTTAGAATATGTGGACGACTACAAATACCTAGGTGTATGGTTAGACTAAACTCTCCATCCAGACTCACATTAAGCATCTCCAATCCAATATTAATCTAGAATCGGCTTCCTATTCCGCAACAAAGCATCCTTCACTCATGCTGCTGTTGTGTCTTTACTATCATTAACTGAAGACTGATAGTTTTTCTCAAAGATTCTCTGTAATTAGTTATTACGCGATTAGACTGATTAATCATGTAACTGTAATTACTAGGAAGTCGGGGCACCAAGGAAAAATATCAGATTACAAAGTTATAATTTCCTAAAATAACTTTTCAGATATTTTATCTGATCAATTAGTCTTGTGGTTAGAGGGGATAGTTCAAAGTGACATGCATTCAAAGTGACATGCATTCATTTGTTATAGAATGGATGTTTCGGCAGTTGTCGTTCTTCGCGTTCAATGATACCGAATTCCTAGCTGCAGACTAGTAATCAATATCAAAGACTTGTTCTTATTCTGTCGGTATCGATAGTCTAAGAGTTTAACCACATGGTATGGTTAAAAGAGTCAGCAATGGTCTACAACCTTTGTCCTCATAATGGAGAAAAACATGGTCTGCAACCTTTAGCCATCTCGCAATTGAGGTAAGCTCGGTCTGCTGATCGAAAACCCGAGTGAGGGTTTTATTCGGAAGAGCCGAAGAGGGCTGTCCCAGGAGGCCTGACCCTAACTGGGCTCAGGGGCGGTCCTCTAATTTAGTTAAAATCCAATTCCCTTTTTGAGTTTTCCTTCATTAAACAGTCCAAAATCACATTGTAAAATTGTGTAAACAGTATCATACTCACCCATTCATCTTATACAACAATTAGATGTAAACCTCATATCTGGGGCTATTATATAAACAGCGTTATGGTAATGTGGCCACACCGTCTCCCATGAGCTTCCCCAAGTTGTGACAAACTGACCAGTTCGTAGCTGGATTCTTCACCGATTTTTATACTTTCTCCGGAACATGAAATTTGTTCGTACCTCAAGTTCTGCGAGGTGGAAGGAATTCCTTTGTTCTCCATGAAAACCTACTCTCTGCATACTGCGTGTCCATGAGGAGATTCTCAGGATTTTATGATGTGTCTCTGACCACAGCAACCTAGTTCAAGGAGGAAAGGGAGGTGCAGGGAGAGGGGGATGGGCTTGCTATACCCAAAGAGGCCAACGTCATGACACTGCCAAACGTACCCTCGTAAAACTGACTATCCTACCGATCCTCGACTTCGGGGATGTCATCTACAAAATAGCCTCCACCACTCTTCTCGACAACTGGATATAGTCTATCACAGTGCCATCCGTTTTGTCACCAAAGCCCCAAACACTACCCACCACTGCGACCTGTATGCTATTGTTGGCTGGCCCTCGCTACATCTTCGTCGCCAAACCCACTGGCTCCAGGTCATCTATAAGTCTTTGCTAGGTTAAGCCCACCCTTATCTCAGCTCACTGGTCACCATAGCAACACCCACCCGTAGCACGCGCTCCAGCAGGTATATTTCACTGGTCATCCCCAAACCAACACTTCCTTTGGCCACATTTCCTTCCAGTTCTGTGCTGCCAATGACTGGAACGAATTGCAAAAATCACTGAAGTTGGAGACTTATATCTAACTTTAAGCATCAGCTGTCAGAGCAGTTTACTGATCACTGCACCTGTACACAGCCAATCTGTAAATAGCCCACCCAACTACCTCATCCCCATATTGTTATTGATCTTCTTGCTCCTTTGCACCCCAGTATCTCTACTAGCACATAATCATCTGCACATCTATCTCTCCAGTGTTCATGCTAAATTGTAATTATTTTGCCTCTATGGCCTATTTATTGCCTTAACTCCCTAATCTTCTACATTTGCACACATTGTGTATAGACTTCTATTCCACTGTACATTGATGTTTCAATTGTGTTATTGACTGTACGTTTGTTTGTTTAACTTTGTTGTTTGTGTCACACTGCTTTGCTTTATCTTGGCCAGGTCACAGTTGTAAATGAAAACTTGTTCTCAACTGGCCTACCTGGTTAAATAAAGGTGACATTTAAAATGTATATAAAAAATATATATATATTAGCTCTCTCCCAGTAGTAACTAACTCATTAGGGTAGCAGCATGCCCAGTAGTAACTGACTCATGAGGGTAGCATTATGCCCAGTAATAACTAACTAATTTGGGTAGCAGCATGCCCGGTAGTAACTAATTTATTAGGGTAGCAGGTAGCAGCATGCCCGGTAGTAACTCATTAGGGGAGCAGCATGCCCAGTAGTAACTAACTCATTTGGGTTGCAGCATGCCCAGCAGTAACTAACTCATTAGAGTAGCAAGGAGCAGCATGCCTAGTAGTAACTAACTCATTAGGGTAGCAGCATGCCTAGTAGTAACTAACTCATTAGGGTAGCAGCATGCCCGGTAGTAACTCATTAGGGGAGCAGCATGCCCAGTAGTAACTAACTCATTAGGGTAGCAGCATGCCCAGCAGTAACTAACTCATTAGAGTAGCAAGGAGCAGCATGCCTAGTAGTAACTAACTCATTAGGGTAGCAGCATGCCTAGTAGTAACTAACTCATTAGGGTAGCAGTGTGCCCAGTAGTAGGTAACTCATTAGAGTAGCAGGTTGCAGCATGCCTAGTAGTAACTAACTCATTAGGGTAGCAGCATGCCCAGTAGTAACTAACTCATTAGGGTAGCAGCATGCCCGGTAGTAACTAACTCATTAGGGTAGCAGCATGCCCAGCAGTAACTAACTCATTAGAGTAGCAAGGAGCAGCATGCCTAGTAGTAACTAACTCATTAGGGTAGCAGCATGCCTAGTAGTAACTAACTCATTAGGGTAGCAGTGTGCCCAGTAGTAGGTAACTCATTAGAGTAGCAGGTTGCAGCATGCCTAGTAGTAACTAACTCATTAGGGTAGCAGCATGCCCAGTAGTAACTAACTCATTAGGGTAGCAGCATGCCCGGTAGTAACTAACTCATTAGGGTAGCAGCATGCCTAGTAGTAACTAACTCATTCGGGTAGCAGGTAGCATCATGCCCGGTAGTAACTAACTCATTCGGGTAGCAGGTAGCATCATGCCCGGTAGTAACTAACTCATTAGGGTAGCAGCATGCCCAGTAGTAACTAACTTATTAGGGTAGCAGGTAGCAGCATGCCCAGTAGTAACTAACTCATTAGAGTACAGTGTGCCCAGTAGTAACTAACTCATTCGGGTAGCAGGTAGCAGCGTGCCCAGTAATAACTAACTCATTAGGGTAGCAGGTAGCAGCGTGCCCAGTAATAACTAACTCATTACAGTAGCAGGTAGCAGCATGTCCAGTAGTAACTAACTCATTAGGGTAGCAGCATGCCCTGTAGTAACTAACTCATTATGGTAGCAGCATGCCCTGTAGTAACTAACTCATTTGAGTAGCAGGTAACAGCATGCCCAGTAGTAACTAACTCATTAGGGTAGCAGGTAGCAGCGTGCCCAGTAATAACTAACTCATTACAGTAGCAGGTAGCAGCATGTCCAGTAGTAACTAACTCATTAGGGTAGCAGCATGCCCAGTAGTAACTAACTCATTAGGGTAGCAGCATGCCCTGTAGTAACTAACTCATTAGGGTAGCAGCATGCCCTGTAGTATCTAACTCATTTGAGTAGCAGGTAACGGCATGCCCAGTAGTAACTAACTCATTAGGGTAGCAGCATGCCCAGTAGTAACTAACTCATTAGGGTAGCAGGTAGCATCATGCCCACTAGTAAATAACTCATTAGAGTAGGAGGTAGCAGCATGCCCAGTAGTAACTAATTCATTAGGGTAGCAGCATGCCTGGTAGTAACTAACTCATTAGCGTAGCAGCATGCCCAGTAGTAACTAACTCATTAGGGTAGCAGCATGCCCAGTAGTACCTAACTCATTAGGGTAGCAAAATGCCCAGTAGTAACTAACTCATTAGGGTAGCAGCATGCCCAGTAGTAACTAACTCATTTGGGTAGCAGCATGCCCAGTAGTAACTAACTCATTAGAGTAGCAGGTAGCAGCATGCCCAGTAGTAACTAACTCATTTGAGTAGCAGCATGCCCAGTAGTAACTAACTCATTAGGGTAGCAGCATGCCCTGTAGTAACTAACTCATTAGAGTAGCAGGTAACAGCATGCCCGGCAGTAACTGACTCATTAGGGTAGCAGCATGCCCAGTAGTAACTAACTCATTAGGGTAGCAGCGTGCCCAGTAGTAAATTACTCATTAGAGTAGCAGGTAACAGCATGCCCAGTAGTAACTAACTCATTAGGGTAGCAGCATGCCCAGTAGTAACTAACTCATTAGGGTAGCAGCATGCCCTGTAGTATCTAACTCATTTGAGTAGCAGGTAACAGCATGCCCAGTAGTAACTAACTCATTAGGGTAGCACCATGCCCAGTAGTAACTAACTCATTAGGGTAGCAGCATGCCCTGTAGTAACTAACTCATTTGAGTAGCAGGTAACAGCATGCCCAGTAGTAACTAACTCATTAGGGTAGCAGCATGCCCAGTAGTAACTAACTCATTAGGGTAGCAGGTAGCATCATGCCCACTAGTAAATAACTCATTAGAGTAGGAGGTAGCAGCATGCCCAGTAGTAACTAATTCATTAGGGTAGCAGCATGCCCAGTAGTAACTAACTCATTAGGGTAGCAGCATGCCCAGTAGTACCTAACTCATTAGGGTAGCAAAATGCCCAGTAGTAACTAACTCATTAGGGTAGGAGGTAGCAGCATGCCCAGTAGTAACTAATTCATTAGGGTAGCAGCATGCCCAGTAGTAACTAACTCATTAGGGTAGCAGCATGCCCAGTAGTACCTAACTCATTAGGGTAGCAAAATGCCCAGTAGTAACTAACTCATTAGGGTAGCAGCATGCCCAGTAGTAACTAACTCATTTGAGTAGCAGCATGCCCCGTAGTAACTAACTCATTAGGGTAGCAAAATGCCCAGTAGTAACTAACTCATTAGGGTAGCAAAATGCCCAGTAGTAACTAACTCATTTGGGTAGCAGCATGCCCAGTAGTAACTAACTCATTAGAGTAGCAGGTAACAGCATGCCCGGCAGTAACTAACTCATTAGGGTAGCAGCATGCCCAGTAGTAACTAACTCATTAGGGTAGCAGCATGCCCAGTAGTAAATTACTCATTAGAGTAGCAGGTAACAGCATGCCCAGTAGTAACTAATTCATTAGGGTAGCAGCATGCCCAGTAGTAACTAACTCATTAGGGTAGCTGCATGCCCTGTAGTAACTAACTCATTTGGGTAGCAGGTAGCAGCATGCCCAGTAGTAACTAACTCATTAGGGTAGCAGGTAGCATCATGCCCACTAGTAAATAACTCATTAGAGTAGGAGGTAGCAGCATGCCCAGTAGTAACTATCTCATTTGAACAGGTAGCCTTGCTGTTAGAGCGTTGATCCAGTAACCTAAAGGGTACTGGTTCAAATCCCAGAGCCGACTAGATGAGAAATGTTCGTTTGTCCTTAAGGCCCTTAACCCTTACTGCTCCTTGATAAGCGTCTGCTCAATGTCTAACATCTAAATGTAATCTGTTTTGCCTTTTATCCAAAGTGATTTACAGTCATGCCTGCATACATTTAGCATGTGGTTGGCCCTGGGAATCGAACTCACACCGTTGGCATTCCAAGCGCCATGCTCTACCAACTGATCCATACAGGACCACCACTTGTCTTCTCTCCTCCACCAGGAGCTGGTCAGACTGCTTCAGCAGACCTTGAGGAGCACCCAGAGGGAGATGCGACCAGCGCCAGTATTAACTCCAGTACCTGCCTCACCTCCAGCCCCAGGGTTCCCACAGTCGAACCTAGCCCAGATGGAAGCCCTCCTCCTGGACAGGGATGGTCAGGTCCAGGCCCTGTGTTGCCAGCTGGAGCGTTTAGCCCTGGAGAAGGAGAGTCTACAGAGGGAGCTGAAAGGACTGAAGGTCAAGGTTAGAAGAGATACAGGTTTTTTTCTTCTTGTCTTGATCTCCTTCTTGTTCTTGTTGTTTTTCTTATTATTATTATTATTGTATGACTTTATATTTTTAAAACTATACTTAATAACATACACACACAACAACATCACACAAACAACCACAACATCACACAAACAACCACGTCTCACCTAACCCTAACCACGTCTCATTGCACCTCCACCTTTATTTAACCAGGTAGGCTAGTTGAGAACAAGTTCTCATTTACAACTGACCAACTGCGACCTGGCCAAGATAAAGCAAAGCAGTGCTACAGAAACAACAACACAGAGCTACACATGGAAATAACAAACATACAGTCAATAATCCAGTAGGGGAAAAGGTATATTTGCAGTGTTTGCAAATGAGGCAAGATAAGGCGAGGTATTTATGATATAGCAATTAATATGCAGAAGATGAATGTGCAAGTAGAGATACTGGGGTGCAAAGGAGAAAAATAAATAAATACTGTATGGGGATGAGGTAGTTGGACGGGCTATTTACAGATCAGCTATGTACAGGTGCAGTGATCTGTGAGCTGCTCTGACAGCTAGTGCTTAAAGCTAGTGAGGGAGATATGAGTCTCCAGCTTCAGAGATTTTTGTAGTTCGTTCCAGTCATTGGTAGCAGAGAACTGGAAGGAAATGCGGCCAAAGTAGGAATTGGCTTTTAGGATGACCAGTGAGATATACCTGCTGGAGCGCGTGCTACGGGTGGGTGTTGCTATGGCGACCAGTGAACTGAGAAGGCGGGGCTTTACCTAGAAAAGACTTGTAGATGACCTGGAGCCAGTGGGTTTGGCGACGAGTATGAAGCGATGGCCAGCCAACGAGAGCGTACAGGTTGCAATGGTGGGTAGTATATGGGGCTTTGGTGACAAAACAGATGGCACTGTGATAGACCTCATCCAGTTTGTTGAGCAGAGTGTTGAAGGCTATTTTATAGATGACATCACCGAAGTCTAGGATCGGTAGGATGGTCATTTTTACGAGGGTATGTTTGGCAGCATGAATGAAGGATGCTTTGTTGCGAAATAGGAAGCCGATTCTAGATTTAATTTTGGATTGGAGATGCTTAATGTGAGTCTGGAAGGAGAGTTGACAGTCTAAACAGACACCTAGGTATTTGTAGTTGTCCACGTATTCTAAGTCAGAGCCGTCCAGAGTAGTGATGCTGGACAGGCGGGCAGGTGCAGGCAGCGATCGGTTGAAGAGCATGCATTTAGTTTTACTTGCATTTAAGAGTAGTTGGAGGCCACAGAAGGAGAGTTGTATGGCATTGAAGCTTGTTGTTAACACAGTGTCCAAAGAAGGGCCAGAAGTATACAGAATGGTGTCGTCTGTGTAGAGGTGGATCAGAGAATCACCAGCAGCCAGAGCAACATCATTGATGTATACAGAGAAGAGAGTCTTACAAGAGTCTAACACCTAATGCTAACCCTAACGACATCACCCCTAACCACATCACCCCTAACCACATCACCCCTAACCACATCACCCCTAACCACATCACCCCTAACCACATCACCCCTAACCACATCACCCCTAACCACATCACCCCTAACCACATCACCCCTAACCACATCACCCCTAACCACATCACCCCTAACCACATCACCCCTAACCACATCACCCCTAACCACATCACCCCTAACCACATCACCCCTAACCACATCACCCCTAACAACATCACCCCTAACAACATCACCCCTAACAACATCACCCTAACCACATCACCCCTAACCACATCACCCCTAACCACATCACCCCTAACCACATCACCCCTAACCACATCACCCCTAACCACATCACCCTAACCACATCACCCCTAACCACATCACCCCTAACCACATCACCCCTAACCACATCACCCCTAACCACATCACCCCTAACCACATCACCCCTAACCACATCACCCCTAACCACATCACCCCTAACCACATCACCCCTAACCACATCACCCCCTAACCACATCACCCCTAACCACATCACCCCTAACCACATCACCCCTAACCACATCACCCCTAACCACATCACCCCCTAAACCACATCACCACATCACCCCTACCACATCACCCCCAACCACATCACCCCCAACCACATCACCCCTAACCACATCACCCCTAACCACATCACCCCTAACCACATCACCCCTAACCACATCACCCCCTAACCACATCACCCCTAACCACATCACCCCTAACCACATCACCCCTAACCACATCACCCCTAACCACATCACCCCCTAACCACATCACCCCTAACCACATCACACCTAACCTTAACTACCCAGTCAGTTAGAATACCTCATGATAAGCTCCAGACAACACTATCTACCACTACCTCTATTTATCAATCTCTGTCTTTTAATTTGAACTCACATGCTCCGGTATTTGAGAAATATTATGTACTGAACAATTCTATGACACTATTTACCACCACTATTTACCACCACTATTTACCACCACTATTTACCACCACTATTTACCACCACTATTTACCACCACTATTTACCGCCACTATTTACCGCCACTATTTACCGCCACTATTTACCGCCACTATTTACCACCACTATTTACCACCACTATTTACCACCACTATTTACCACCACTATTCACCACCACTATTCACCACCACTATTTACCACCACTATTTACCACCACTATTTACCACCACTATTCACCACCACTAGCCGATGCTGACACTATTTACCACCACTATTTACCACCACTATTTACCACCACTATTTACCACCACTATTTACCACCACTATTTACCACCACTATTCACCACCACTATTTACCACCACTATTTACCACCACTATTTACCACCACTATTCACCACCACTAGCCGATGCTGACACTATTTACCACCACTATTTACCACCACTATTTACCACCACTATTTACCACCACTATTTACCACCACTATTTACCACCACTATTTACCACCACTATTTACCACCACTATTCACCACCACTATTTACCACCACTATTTACCACCACTATTCACCACCACTATTTACCACCACTATTTACTACCACTATTCACCACCACTATTTACCACCACTATTTACCACCACTATTTACCACCACTATTTACCACCACTATTTACCACCACTATTTACCACCACTATTTACCACCACTATTTACCACCACTATTTACCACCACTATTTACCACCACTATTTACCACCACTATTTACCACCACTATTTACCACCACTATTTACCACCACTATTTACCACCACTATTTACCACCACTATTTACCACCACTATTCACCACCACTATTCACCACCACTATTTACCACCACAAGCCGATGCTGACACTATTTACCACCACTATTTACCACCACTATTTACCACCACTATTTACCACCACTATTCACCACCACTATTCACCACCACTATTCACCACCACAAGCCGATGCTGACACTATTTACCACCACTATTTACCACCACTATTCACCACCACTATTCACCACCACTATTCACCACCACTATTCACCACCACTATTCACCACCACTATTTACCACCACTATTTACCACCACTATTTACCACCACTATTCACCACCACTATTCACCACCACTATTTACCACCACTATTTACCACCACTATTTACCACCACTATTTACCACCACTATTTACCACCACTATTTACCACCACTAGCCGATGCTGACACTATTTACCACCACAAGCCGATGCTGACACTATTTACCACCACTATTTACCACCACAAGCCGATGCTGACACTATTTACCACCACTATTTACCACCACTATTTACCACCACTATTTACCACCACTATTTACCACCACTATTTACCACCACTATTTACCACCACTATTTACCACCACTATTTACCACCACTATTTACCACCACTATTTACCACCACTATTTACCACCACTATTTACCACCACTATTCACCACCACTATTTACCACCACTATTTACCACCACTATTTACCGCCACTATTTACCGCCACTATTTACCGCCACTATTTACCACCACTATTTACCACCACTATTTACCACCACTATTTACCACCACTATTTACCACCACTATTCACCACCACTATTTACCACCACTATTCACCACCACTATTTACCACCACTATTTACCACCACTATTTACCACCACTATTCACCACCACTAGCCGATGCTGACACTATTTACCACCACTATTTACCACCACTATTTACCACCACTATTTACCACCACTATTTACCACCACTATTTACCACCACTATTTACCACCACTATTTACCACCACTATTCACCACCACTATTCACCACCACTATTTACCACCACAAGCCGATGCTGACACTATTTACCACCACTATTTACCACCACTATTTACCACCACTATTTACCACCACTATTCACCACCACTATTCACCACCACTATTTACCACCACAAGCCGATGCTGACACTATTTACCACCACTATTTACCACCACTATTTACCACCACTATTTACCACCACTATTCACCACCACTATTCACCACCACTATTCACCACCACAAGCCGATGCTGACACTATTTACCACCACTATTTACCACCACTATTCACCACCACTATTCACCACCACTATTCACCACCACTATTCACCACCACTATTCACCACCACTATTTACCACCACTATTTACCACCACTATTCACCACCACTATTCACCACCACTATTCACCACCACTATTCACCACCACTATTTACCACCACTATTTACCACCACTATCTACCACCACTATTCACCACCACTAGCCGATGCTGACACTATTTACCACCACAAGCCGATGCTGACACTATTTACCACCACTATTTACCACCACAAGCCGATGCTGACACTATTTACCACCACTATTTACCACCACTATTTACCACCACTATTTACCACCACTATTTACCACCACTATTTACCACCACTATTTACCACCACTATTTACCACCACTATTTACCACCACTATTTACCACCACTATTTACCACCACTATTTACCACCACTATTTACCACCACTATTATTTACCACCACTATTATTTACCACCACTATTTACCACCACTATTTACCACCACTATTCACCACCACTATTTACCACCACAAGCCGATGCTGACACTATTTACCACCACTATTTACCACCACTATTTACCACCACTATTTACCACCACTATTTACCACCACTATTTACCACCACTATATACCACCACTATTTACCACCACTATTTACCACCACTATTTACCACCACTATTTACCACCACTATTTACCACCACTATTTACCACCACTATTTACCACCACTATTCACCACCACTATTTACCACCACAAGCCGATGCTGACACTATTTACCACCACTATTCACCACCACTATTCACCACCACTATTCACCACCACTATTTACCACCACTATTTACCACCACTATTTACCACCACTATTTACCACCACTATTTACCACCACTATTTACCACCACTATTTACCACCACTATTCACCACCACTATTTACCACCACTATTTACCACCACTATTTACCACCACTATTTACCACCACAAGCCGATGCTGACACTATTCACCACCACTATTCACCACCACTATTTACCACCACTATTTACCACCACAAGCCGATGCTGACACTATTTACCACCACTATTCACCACCACTATTTACCACCACAAGCCGATGCTGACACTATTCACCACCACTATTCACCACCACTATTCACCACCACTATTTACCACCACTATTTACCACCACTATTTACCACCACTATTCACCACCACTATTCACCACCACTATTTACCACCACTATTTACCACCACTATTTACCACCACTATTTACCACCACTATTTACCACCACTATTCACCACCACTATTCACCACCACTATTACCACCACTATTTACCACCACTATTTACCACCACTATTTACCACCACAAGCCGATGCTGACACGAAGGCTGCATTCAACGAGCGATAATAAGAAAACAAGAAAATGCTCATCCTAGTGGCCGGTGATTTTAATGCAGGGATAATCCTACCAGCATGTCACGTGTAACTACAGTAAAAAAAAAAATAGAAGTAGAAATAGAAGTGGTCAAATGACGCAGATGCGTTGATGAGTTTCATACCATCCAGGACTTCTATTCCAGGACCTCTATACCTGCTACTCTGAGTTATTTACTACTGGGCTCTATACCAGGCATGTCAGAGGAAGGCCCTGTATACTACAGGACTGTTTTGCACAGACTGGAATATGTTCCGTGATTCTTCTGATGGCATTGAGGACTAATACGGTATCAGTCACCGGCTTCATTAATAAGTGCATCGATGACGTCGTTCCCACAGGGACCCTTAGGGGTGCGTGCTTAGTCCCCTGCTGTATTCCCTGTTCACCCACAACTGCATGTCCACGCATGGCTCCAACACACATCATTAAGTTTTCTGAAGACACGACAGTGGTGCCAGGACGACAACCTCTCACTCAACGTGAGCAAGACAAAGGACCTTATCGTGGACTACAGGAAAATCAGGACCGAGCACGCCCCGATTCTCATCGATGGGGCTGTAGTGGAGCAGGTTGAGAGCTTCAATTTCCTTGGTGTCCACATCGCTAAGGATTTCTCAAGGTCCAACAACACCCAGCCAGTCATGAAGAGGTTACGACAAACGCCTATTCTCCCTCTGGAGGCAAAAAATTTGGGTTAATAGGGTTAATAGGGTTAATATTGTGGTTATCCTCTAGGTTTGGGTTAATATTGTCGTTAGCCTCTAGGTGGGTTTAGGGTTAATATTGTGGTTATCCTCTAGGTGGGGTTAGGGTTAATATTGTGGTTATCCTCTAGGTGGGGTTAGGGTTAATATTGTGGTTATCCTCTAGGTGGGTTTAGGGATAATATTGTGGCTATCCTCTAGGTTAGGGTTAATATTGTGGTTATCCTCTAGGTGGGGTTAGGGTTAATATTGTGGTTACCTTATAGGTTGGGGAGATCAATGAGCAGCTGAGCATGCTGATGGAGACCATCCAGGCCAAAGACGAGGTCATCATTAAACTGTCCCAGACACCCCCCCAGGGAGCAGACGGGACCACCCCCCTGCTGCAGGACTGCAGCTCAGCTCCACCCCCTGCCAGCCAGCAACAGGAGATAAACAATCTTAAGGTACAAACCGGGCTGCTGGGGGGGGGGGGGTCAGAACCACACAGTAATAACTTTGGGGGGGGGGGTCAGAAACACACAGTAAGAACTCTGGTGGGGGGGTTGGGTCAGAACCACACAGTAATAACTCTGGTGGGGGGTTGGGTCAGAACCACACAGTAATAACTCCGGTGGGGGTGTTGGGTCAGAAACACACAGTAAGAACTCTGGTGGGGGGGTTGGGTCAGAACCACACAGTAATAACTCTGGTGGGGGGGTTGGGTCAGAACCACACAGTAATAACTGAACTAAACACAGCTAATATCCTATTTCTCATGTTATGACAGTTTTTATGATGCTTATGAAATGGTATTTCCATTTCAGGACAGTGTTCAAGGCTATAAATCCCAGAACAAGTTCCTGAATAAGGAGATCCTGGAGCTGACTATTCTACTAAGGAACGCTGAGGCCAGGGAGCGATCTCTGGAGGTTAAGGTACTACTGGGGTACAGGACTACTGGTTTGGTGCTGTTGGAGTGTACTACTGGGGTGCATGACTACTGGTTTGGTGCTGTTGGTGTGTACTACTGGTTTGGTGCTGTTGGTGTGTACTACTGGTTTGGTGCTGTTGGTGTGTACTACTGGGGTACAGGACTACTGGTTTGGTGCTGTTGGTGTGTACTACTGGTTTAGTGCTGTTGGTGTGTACTACTGGTTTAGTGCTGTTGGTGTGTACTACTGGGGTGCAGGACTACTGGTTTGGTGCTGTTGGTGTGTACTACTGGTTTAGTGCTGTTGGTGTGTACTACTGGTTTAGTGCTGTTGGTGTGTACTACTGGGGTGCAGGACTACTGGTTTGGTGCTGTTGGTGTGTACTACTGGGGTACAGGACTACTGGTTTGGTGCTGTTGGTGTGTACTACTGGGGTGAAAGACTACTGGTTTGGTGCTGTTGGTGTGTATTACTGGGGTACAGGACTACTGGTTTGGTGCTGTTGGTGTGTACTACTGGGGTACAGGACTACTGGTTTGGTGCTGTTGGTGTGCTACTGGTTTGGTGCTGTTGGTGTGTACTACTGGGGTACAGGACTACTGGTTTGGTGCTGTTGCTGTGTACTACTGGGTTACAGGACTACTGGTTTGGTGCTGTTGGTGTGTACTACTGGGGTGCATGACTACTGGTTTGGTGCTGTTGGTGTGTACTACTGGGGTACAGGACTACTGGTTTGGTGCTGTTGGTGTGTACTACTGGGGTACAGGACTACTGGTTTGGTGCTGTTGGTGTGTATTACTGGGTTACAGGACTACTGGTTTGGTGCTGTTGGTGTGTACTACTGGGTTACAGGACTACTGGTTTGGTGCTGTTGGTGTGTACTACTGGGGTGCATGACTACTGGTTTGGTGCTGTTGGTGTGCTACTGGTTTGGTGCTGTTGGTGTGTACTACTGGGGTACAGGACTACTGGTTTGGTGCTGTTGGTGTGTACTACTGGGTTACAGGACTACTGGTTTGGTGCTGTTGGTGTGTACTACTGGGGTGCATGACTACTGGTTTGGTGCTGTTGGTGTGTACTACTGGGGTACAGGACTACTGGTTTGGTGCTGTTGGTGTGTACTACTGGGGTACAGGACTACTGGTTTGGTGCTGTTGGTGTGTACTACTGGGGTACAGGACTACTGGTTTGGTGCTGTTGGTGTGTACTACTGGGTTACAGGACTACTGGTTTGGTGCTGTTGGTGTGTACTACTGGGGTGCATGACTACTGGTTTGGTGCTGTTGGTGTGCTACTGGTTTGGTGCTGTTGGTGTGTACTACTGGGGTACAGGACTACTGGTTTGGTGCTGTTGGTGTGTACTACTGGGTTACAGGACTACTGGTTTGGTGCTGTTGGTGTGTACTACTGGGGTGCAGGACTACTGGTTTGGTGCTGTTGGTGTGTACTACTGGGGTGCAGGACTACTGGTTTGGTGCTGTTTGTGTGTACTACTGGTTTGGTGCTAATAATAATAATAATAATATATGCCATTTAGCAGACGCTTTTATCCAAAGCGACTTACAGTCATGTGTGCATACATTCTACGTATGGGTGGTCCCGGGGATCGAACCCACTACCCTGGCGTTACAAGCGCCATGCTCTACCAACTGAGCTACAGGACCACTGTTTGTGTGTACTACTGGGGTGCATGACTACTGGTTTGGTGCTGTTGGTGTGTACTACTGGGGTGCAGGACTACTGGTTTGGTGCTGTTGGTGTGTACTACTGGGGTGCAGGACTACTGGTTTGGTGCTGTTGGTGTGTACTACTGGTTTGGTGCTGTTGCTGTGTACTACTGGGGTGCATGACTACTGGTTTGGTACTGTTGGTGTGTACTACTGGGGTGCAGGACTACTGGTTTGGTGCTGTTGGTGTGTACTACTGGTTTGGTGCTGTTGCTGTGTACTACTGGGGTGCATGACTACTGGTTTGGTGCTGTTGGTGTGTACTACTGGGGTGCAGGACTACTGGTTTGGTGCTGTTGGTGTGTACTACTGGTTTGGTGCTGTTGCTGTGTACTACTGGGGTACAGGACTACTGGTTTGGTGCTGTTGGTGTGTACTACTGGGGTGCAGGACTACTGGTTTGGTGCTGTTGGTGTGTACTACTGGTTTGGTTCTGTTGCTGTGTACTACTGGGGTGCATGACTACTGGTTTGGTGCTGTTGGTGTGTACTACTGGGGTGCATGACTACTGGTTTGATGCTGTTTGTGTGTACTACTGGGTTACAGGACTACTGGTTTGGTGCTGTTGGTGTGTACTACTGGGGTACAGGACTACTGGTTTGGTGCTGTTGGTGTGTACTACTGGGGTACAGGACTACTGGTTTGGTGCTGTTGGTGTGTACTACTGGGGTACAGGACTACTGGTTTGGTGCTGTTGGTGTGTACTACTGGGGTACAGGACTACTGGTTTGGTGCTGAGGTTGGTTTTAATTGGTTGGTGTGTGGATGGTTTTAATTGGTTGGTGTGTGGATGGTTTTAATTGGTTGGTGTGTGGGTGTACAACCAGGAAGAAGTCAGTGCAGCTCTAACCTCAGCTGCTGCCCTCATGCCCTGTCAACATTGCTCACTATGTTTATCTCTTGCTCTCGCTCTCTCTCTCCTCTCTCTCTCTTCTCCTCTCTCCTCTCTGTGTGCGTCTCTCTGGGTTCCAGTATGTGGCGTTGGAGGCTAAAGTGTGTCAGGTTGAGAGTAAGTACCTGGTGCTGCTTCAAGACCTGAAGAACCCAGTGTGTTCCTCTTCAGAACAGAGTCCTGCCAGGGAGGTCATCTCTAGACTGTTGGAGGATGCACTGAACAACACTGACCCTACGGGACACGCCGTCTTTAAGCCACACCCTGTCAGGTAAACGCACACACACGCTCTACAGGTGGATAGCACCTGATATATACTGTTCTGTAAACAGAACCAATATTTTAAAAGTATGGGAACTGGTTAATAACGTTATTTTATGTTCTGGGCGTTGTTTTTCCAGTCCCACAAAAATGTCAACAAAGTTCCTTTGCAAAGCCCTCTGTCACTCGGAAGATGACTTACTGTAGCCTACCAACGATGTTTACAAATGACTTACTGTAGCCTGCCAACGATGTTACAAGATGACTTACTGTAGTCTACCAACGATGTTACAAGATGACTTACTGTAGCCTGCCAACGATGTTACAAGATGACTTACTGTAGTCTACCAACGATGTTATAAGATGTTACAAGATGACTTACTGTAGTCTACCAACGATGTTATAAGATGTTACAAGATGACTTACTGTAGCCTGCCAACGATGTTACAAGATGACTTACTGTAGTCTGCCAACGATATTACAAGATGACTTACTGTAGTCTGCCAACGATGTTACAAGATGACTTACTGTAGCCTACCAACGATGTTACAAGATGACTTACTGTAGCCTGCCAACGATGTTATAAGATGACTTACTGTAGCCTGCCAACGATGTTACAAGATGACTTACTGTAGCCTGCCAACGATGTTACAAGATGACTTACTGTAGCCTACCAACTATGTTACAAGATGACTTACTGTAGTCTACCAACGATGTTATAAGATGACTTACTGTAGCCTACCAACGATGTTATAAGATGTTACAAGATGACTTACTGTAGCCTACCTACATACACTCTGTTTTGTCTAATGCATTTAAATAGCTTGACCAATTCACAGACACTGATTGGTGAACTAATTTAATGTTGAGCCAAATGTAAAAGTACATTTCAGAGGTTGATAAAATAACTGAAAGGAATGATATAAACTGGTACTTGTTTGGGTTCAGGCTTAAACCACCCTTTGATAGGGATTGTTCTGCACCTCCATTACTTCAGCATCACATGTCAGACTGGTTTATTAGCATATTGCTCTGTTCAATGTATGCTAGTACTGTGTTAATGTATAAGGATATTGAAAGAACCTTTCCACTGGCCCTCTATTCACTGCTGTTGTGCCCCTGAGCAAGGTACTTAACCTTTTGTGATTGTTGTTCGGCTGACGACGCTGTCCTGCTCTCTTGTGTGAGGTTATTTCAATCAATTATTTCCCCTCTCCATCCAACCAGTGAGTACGATGTGTTTGGCTTCAAAACAGTTCCAGAGGAGGATGATGAAGAGGAGAAGCTGGTAGCCAAGGTGAGAGCTCTGGACCTGCCCTCCCTTTCCCTGTCTCCCTGCCCTCCCTTTCCCTGTCTCCCTGCCCTCCCTTTCCCTGTCTCCCTGCCCTCCCTTTCCCTGTCTCCCTGCCCTCCCTTTCCCTGTCTCCCTGCCCTCCCTTTCCCTGTCTCCCTGCCCTCCCTTTCCCTGTCTCCCTGCCCTCCCTTTCCCTGTCTCCCTGCCCTCCCTATCCCTGTCTCCCTGCCCTCCCTATCCCTGTCTCCATGCCCTCCCTATCCCTGTCTCCATGCCCTCCCTATCCCTGTCTCCATGCCCTCCCTATCCCTGTCTCCCTGCCCTCCCTATCCCTGTCTCCCTGCCCTCCCTATCCCTGTCTCCCTGCCCTCCCTATCCCTGTCTCCCTGCCCTCCCTGTCTCCCTCCCTGCCCTCCCTATCCCTGTCTCCTCCTGCCCTCCCTATCCCTGTCTCCCTCCCTGCCCTCCCTATCCCTGTCTCCCTCCCTGCCCTCCCTATCCCTGTCTCCCTCCCTGCCCTCCCTATCCCTGTCTCCCTCCCTGCCCTCCCTATCCCTGTCTCCCTCCCTGCCCTCCCTATCCCTGTCTCCCTCCCTGCCCTCCCTATCCCTGTCTCCCTCCCTGCCCTCCCTATCCCTGTCTCCCTCCCTGCCCTCCCTTTCCCTGTCTCCCTCCCTGCCCTCCCTTTCCCTGTCTCCCTCCCTGCCCTCCCTTTCCCTGTCTCCCTCCCTGCCCTCCCTTTCCCTGTCTCCCTCCCTGCCCTCCCTTTCCCTGTCTCCCTCCCTGCCCTCCCTTTCCCTGTCTCCCTCCCTGCCCTCCCTTTCCCTGTCTCCCTCCCTGCCCCCCTCCCTGCCCTCCCTTTCCCTGTCTCCCTCCCTGCCCTCCCTTTCCCTGTCTCCCTCCCTGCCCTCCCTTTCCCTGTCTCCCTCCCTGCCCTCCCTTTCCCTGTCTCCCTGCCCTCCCTATCCCTGTCTCCATGCCCTCCCTATCCCTGTCTCCCTCCATGCCCTCCCTATCCCTGTCTCCCTCCCTGCCCTCCCTATCCCTGTCTCCCTCCCTGCCCTCCCTATCCCTGTCTCCCTCCCTGCCCTCCCTATCCCTGTCTCCCTCCCTGCCCTCCCTATCCCTGTCTCCCTCCCTGCCCTCCCTTTCCCTGTCTCCCTCCCTGCCCTCCCTTTCCCTGTCTCCCTCCCTGCCCTCCCTTTCCCTGTCTCCCTCCCTGCCCTCCCTTTCCCTGTCTCCCTCCCTCCCTGTCTCCCTCCCTGCCCTCCCTTCCCTTGTCTCCCTGCCCTCCCTATCCCTGTCCCTGTCTCCCTTTCCCTGCCCTCCCTTTCCCTGTCTCCCTGCCCTCCCTTTCCCTGTCTCCCTGCCCTCCCTATCACTGTCTCCCTGCCCTCCCTATCCCTGTCTCCCTGCCCTCCCTATCCCTGTCTCCCTGCCCTCCCTATCCCTGTCTCCCTGCCCTCCCTATCCCTGTCTCCCTGCCCTCCCTTTCCCTGTCTCCCTGCCCTCCCTTTCCCTGTCTCCCTGCCCTCCCTTTCCCTGTCTCCCTGCCCTCCCTTTCCCTGTCTCCCTGCCCTCCCTTTCCCTGTCTCCCTGCCCTCCCTATCCCTGACTCCCTGCCCTCCCTATCCCTGTCTCCCTGCCCTCCATGGACCTGCACTCCCTATTCCTATTCCTGCCTGTCCCTGTCCCTATCTGACTCCTGGACCTGCACTCCCTATCCCTGACTCCATGGTCCTGCACTCCCTATCCCTGACTCCATGGACCTGCACTCCCTATCCCTGACTCCATGGACCTGCACTCCCTATCCCTGACTCCATGGACCTGCACTCCCTATCCCAGTCTCCATGGACCTGCACTCCATGGACCTGCACTCCCTATCCCAGTCTCCATGGACCTGCACTCCATGGACCTGCACTCCCTATCCCTGACTCCATGGACCTGCACTCCCTATCCCTGACTCCATAGACCTGCACTCCCTATCCCGGTCTCCATGGACCTGCACTCCCTATCCCGGTCTCCATGCCCCTGCCCTCCCTATCCCCTCCATCTTCCTCCTCCTCTCCCCCTCCTCTCCCTCCCTCTCCTTTAACTCATCATCTTCCTCCTCTCCCCAGGTGAGGGCTCTGGACCTGTGCTCCCCCTCCTCTCCCTCCCTCTCCTTTAACTCATCATCTTCCTCCTCCTCTCCCCCTCCTCTCCCTCCCTCTCCTTTAACTCATCATCTTCCTCCTCTCCCCAGGTGAGGGCTCTGGACCTGTGCTCCCCCTCCTCTCCCTCCCTCTCCTTTAACTCATCATCTTCCTCCTCCTCTCCCCCTCCTCTCCCTCCCTCTCCTTTAACTCATCATCTTCCTCCTCTCCCCAGGTGAGGGCTCTGGACCTGTGCTCCCCCTCCTCTCCCTCCCTCTCCTTTAACTCATCATCTTCCTCCTCCTCTCCCCCTCCTCTCCCTCCCTCTCCTTTAACTCATCATCTTCCTCCTCCTCTCCCCCTCCTCTCCCTCCCTCTCCTTTTACTCATCATCTTCTTCCTCTCCCCAGGTAAGGGCTCTGGACCTGTGCTCCCCCTCCTCTCCCTCCCTCTCCTTTAACTCATCATCTTCTTCCTCTCCCCAGGTAAGGGCTCTGGACCTGTGCTCCCCCTCCTCTCCCTCCCTCTCCTTTAACTCATCATCTTCTTCCTCTCCCCAGGTGAGGGCTCTGGACCTGTGCTCCCTCTCCCTAACAGACCCTGAGGTGTCAGTGGGGGTGAAGTGGGAGAACTATCTTTCCTCTACTATGAACAGAGACATGGTGCACTGCCCCGAACTCAAAGCCCTTATGAGGAGCGGGGTGCCACATGTCCATCGCTCCAAGGTACGATATCATATAGCCACATGTCCTCCTCTCCAATGTATGATATCATATACCTTATAGCCACATGTCCTCCGCTCCAAGGTACGATATCATATACCTTATAGCCACATGTCCTCCTCTCCAAGGTACGATATCATATACCTTATAGCCACACGTCCTCCTCTCCAAGGTACGATATCATATACCTTATAGCCACACGTCCTCCTCTCCAAGGTACGATATCATATACCTTATAGCCACACGTCCTCCTCTCCAAGGTATGATATCATATACCTTATAGCCACATGTCCTCCTCTCCAAGGTACGATATCATATACCTTATAGCCACATGTCCTCCTCTCCAAGGTACGATATCATATACCTTATAGCCACATGTCCTCCTCTCCAAGGTACGATATCATATACCTTATAGCCACATGTCCTCCGCTCCAATGTACGATATCATATACCTTATAGCCACATGTCCTCCGCTCCAAGGTACGATATACGATATCATATACCTTATAGCCACATGTCCTCCTCTCCAAGGTATGATATCATATACCTTATAGCCACATGTCCTCCTCTCCAAGGTACGATATCATATACCTTATAGCCACATGTCCTCCTCTCCAAGGTATGATATCATATACCTTATAGCCACATGTCCACCTCTCCAAGGTATGATATCGTATACCTTATAGCCAGATGTCCTCCTCTCCAAGGTACGATATCATATACCTTATAGCCACATGTCCTCCTCTCCAAGGTATGATATCATATACCTTATAGCCACATACCTTATACGATATCATATACCTTATAGCCACATGTCCTCCTCTCCAAGGTACGATATCATATACCTTATAGCCACATGTCCTCCTCTCCAAGGTATGATATCATATACCTTATAGCCACATGTCCTCCTCTCCAAGGTATGATACAAAAAATCAAATCAAATATATTTATATAGACCTTCGTACATCAGCTGATATCTCAAAGTGCTGTACAGAAACCCAGCCTAAAACCCCAAACAGTAAGCAATGCAGGTGTAGAAGCACGGTGGCTAGGAAAAACTCACTAGAAAGTCCTAAATATAGGAAGAAATCTAGAGAGGAACCAGGCTATGTGGGGTGGTCAGTCCTCTTCTGGCTGTGCCGGGTGGAGATTATAACAGAACATGGCCAAGATGTTCAAATGTTCATAAATGACCAGCATGGTCGAATAATAATAAGGCAGAACAGTTGAAACTGGAGCAGCAGCACGGCCAGGTGGACTGGGGACAGCAAGGAGTCATCATGTCAGGTAGTCCTGAGGCATGGTCCTAGGGCTCAGGTCCTCCGAGAGAGAGAAAGAGAGAATTAGAAAGAGCATACTTAAATTCACACAGGACACCGGATAGGACAGGAGAAGTACTCCAGATATAACAAACTGACCCTAGCCCCCGACACACAAACTACTGCATCATAAATACTGGAGGCTGAGACAGGAGGGGTCAGGAGACACTGTGGCCCCATCCGAAGACACCCCCGGTCAGGGCCAAACAGGAAGGATATAACCCCACCCACTTTGCCAAAGCACAGCCCCCACACCACTAGAGGGACATCTTCAACCACCAACTTACCATCCTGGGACAAGACTGAGTATATCCCACAAAATCTCCGCCATAGCACAGCCCAAGGGGGGGGGCGCCAACCCAGACAGGAAGATCACATCAGTGACTCAACCCACTCAAGTGACGCACTCCTCCTAGGGAAGGTATGAAAGAGCCCCAGTAAGCCAGTGACTCAGTCCCTGTAATAGGGTTAGAGGCAGAGAATCCCAGTGGAAAGAGGGGAACCGGCCAGGCAGAGACAGCAAGGGCGGTTCGTTGCTCCAGAGCCTTTCCGTTCACCTTCCCACTCCTGGGCCAGACTACACTCAATCATATGACCCACTGAAGAGATGAGTCTTCAGTAAAGACTTAAAGGTTGAGACCAGTTTGCGTCTCTGACAGGCAGACGTTCCATAAAAATTCTATAGGAGAAAGCCCTGCCTCCAGCTGTTTGCTTAGAAATTCTAGGGACAATTAGGAGGCCTGCGTCTTGTGACCGTAGCGTACGTGTAGGTATGTACGGCAGGACCAAATCAGAGAGATAGGTAGGAGCAAGCCCATGTAATGCTTTGTAGGTTAGCAGTAAAACCTTGAAATCAGCCCTTGCCTTGACAGGAAGCCAGTGTAGGGAGGCTAGCAAATTTTGGGGTTCTAGTCAGGATTCTAGCAGCCGTATTTAGCACGAACTGAAGTTTATTTAGTGCTTTATCCGGGTAGACGGAAAGTAGAGCATTGCAGTAGTCTAACCTAGAAGTGACAAAAGCATGGATTAATTTTTCTGCATCATTTTTGGACAGAAAGTTTCTGATTTTTGCAATGTTACGTAGATGGAAAAAAGCTGTCCTTGAAACAGTCTTGATATGTTCTTCAAAAGAGAGATCGGGGTCCAGAGTAACGCTGAGGTCCTTCACAGTTTTATTTGAGACGACTATAACCATTAAGATTAATTGTCAGATTCAACAGACGATCTCTTTGTTTCTTGGGACCTAGAACAAGCATCTCTGTTTTGTCAGAGTTTAAAAGTAGAAAGTTTGCAGCCATCCACTTCCTTATGTCTGAAACGCATGCTTCAAGCGAGGGCACCATGTTGGGGTTTCACCATGTTTCATTGAAATGTACATTTACATTTACATTTAAGTCATTTAGCAGACGCTCTTATCCAGAGCGACTTACAAATTGGTGCATTCACCTTATGACATCCAGTGGAACAGTCACTTTACAATAGTGCATCTAAAACTTAAGGGGGGGGGGTGAGAGGGATTACTTATCCTATCCTAGGTATTCCTTAAAGAGGTGGGGTTTCAGGTGTCTCCGGAAGGTGGTGATTGACTCCGCTGTCCTGGCGTCGTGAGGGAGTTTGTTCCACCATTGGGGGGCCAGGGCAGCGAACAGTTTTGACTGGGCTGAGCGGGAGCTGTACTTCCTCAGTGGTAGGGAGGCGAGCAGGCCAGAGGTGGATGAACGCAGTGCCCTTGTTTGGGTGTAGGGCCTGATCAGAGCCTGGAGGTACTGAGGTGCCGTTCCCCTCACAGCTCCGTAGGCAAGCACCATGGTCTTGTAGCGGATGCGAGCTTCAACTGGAAGCCAGTGGAGAGAACGGAGGAGCGGGGTGACGTGAGAGAACTTGGGAAGGTTGAACACCAGACGGGCTGCGGCGTTCTGGATGAGTTGAAGGGGTTTAATGGCACAGGCAGGGAGCCCAGCCAACAGCGAGTTGCAGTAATCCAGATGGGAGATGACAAGTGCCTGGATTAGGACCTGCGCCGCTTCCTGTGTGAGGCAGGGTCGTACTCTGCGGATGTTGTAGAGCATGAACCTACAGGAACGGGCCACCGCCTTGATGTTGGCTGAGAACGACAGGGTGTTGTCCAGGATCACGCCAAGGTTCTTGGCGCTCTGGGAGGAGGACACAATGGAGTTGTCAACCGTGATGGCGAGATCATGGAACGGGCAGTCCTTCCCCGGGAGGAAGAGCAGCTCCGTCTTGCCGAGATTCAGCTTGAGGTGGTGATCCGTCATCCACACTGATATGTCTGCCAGACATGCAGAGATGCGATTCGCCACCTGGTCATCAGAAGGGGGAAAGGAGAAGATTAATTGTGTGTCGTCTGCATAGCAATGATAAGAGAGACCATGTGAGGTTATGACAGAGCCAAGTGACTTGGTGTATAGCGAGAATAGGAGAGGGCCAAGAACAGAGCCCTGGGGGACACCAGTGGTGAGAGCGCGTGGTGAGGAGACAGATTCTCGCCACGCCACCTGGTAGGAGCGACCTGTCAGGTAGGACGCAATCCAAGCGTGGGCCGCGCCGGAGATGCCCAACTCGGAGAGGGTGGAGAGGAGGATCTGATGGTTCACAGTATCGAAGGCAGCCGATAGATCTAGAAGGATGAGAGCAGAGGAGAGAGAGTTAGCTTTAGCAGTGCGGAGCGCCTCCGTGATACAGAGGAGAGCAGTCTCAGTTGAATGACTAGTCTTGAAACCTGACTGATTTGGATCAAGAAGGTCATTCAGAGAGAGATAGCGGGAGAGCTGGCCAAGGACGGCACGTTCAAGAGTTTTGGAGAGAAAAGAAAGAAGGGATACTGGTCTGTAATTGTTGACATCGGAGGGATCGAGTGTAGGTTTTTTCAGAAAGGGTGCAACTCTCGCTCTCTTGAAGACTGAAGGGACGTAGCCAGCGGTCAGGGATGAGTTGATGAGCGAGGTGAGGTAAGGGAGAAGGTCTCCGGAAATGGTCTGGAGAAGAGAGGAGGGGATAGGGTCAAGCGGGCAGTGTACAACTGTGTGTCATCCGCATAGCAGTGAAAGTTAACATTATGTTTTCGAATGACATCCCCAAGAGGTAAATTATATAGTGAAAACAATAGTGCTCCTAAAACGGAACCTTGAGGAACACCGAAATTTACAGTTGATTTGTCAGAGGACAAACCATTCACAGAGACAAACTGATATCTTTCCGACAGATAAGATCTAAACCAGGCCAGAACTTGTCCGTGTAGACCAATTTGGGTTTCCAATCTCTCCAAAATAATGTGGTGATCGATGGTATCAAAAGCAGCACTAAGGTCTAGGAGCATGAGGACAGATGCAGAGCCTCGGTCCGATGCCATTAAAATGTCATTTACCACCTTCAAGTGCCGTCTCAGTGCTATGATGGGGTCTAAAACCAGACTGAAGCATTTCGTATACATTGTTTGTCTTCAGGAAGGCAGTGAGTTGCTGCGCAACAGCCTTTTCTAAAAAAAAATGAGAGGAATGGAAGATTCGATATAGGCCGATAGTTTTTTATATTTTCTGGGTCAAGGTTTGGCTTTTTCAAGAGAGGCTTTATTACTGCCACTTGTAGTGAGTTTGGTACACATCCGGAGGATAGGGAGGCGTTTATTATGTTCAACATAGGAGGGCCAAGCACAGGAAGCAGCTCTTTCAGTAGTTTAGTTGGAATAGGGTCCAGTATGCAGCTTGAAGGTTTAGAGGCCATGATTATTTTCATCATTGTGTCAAGAAATATAGTACTAAAACACTTGAGCATCTCTCTTGATCCTAGGTCCTGGCAGAGTTGTGCAGACTCAGGACAACTGCGCTTTGAAGGAATACGCAGATTTAAAGAGGAGTCTGTAATTTGCTTTCTAATAATCATGATCTTCTCGTCAAAGAAGTTCATGAATTTATCACTGTTGAAGTGAAAGCCATCCTCTCTTGGGGAATGCTGCTTTTTAGTTAGCTTTGCGACATTATCAAAAAGGAATTTCGGATTGTTCTTATTTTCCTCAATTAAGTTAGAAAAATAGGATGATCGAGCAGCAGTAAGGGCTCTTCGGTACTGCACGGTACCGTCTTTCCAAGCTAGTCGGAAGACTTCCAGTTTGGTGTGGCGCCATTTCCGTTCCAATTTTCTGGAAGCTTGCTTCAGAGCTTGGGCATTTTCTGTGTACCAGGGAGCTAGTTTCTTATGAGAAATATTTTTAGTTTTTAGGGGTGCAACTGCATCTAGGGTATTGCGCAAGGTTAAATTGAGTTCCTCAGTTAGGTGGTTAACTGATTTTTGTCCTCTGGTGTCCTTGGGTAGGCAGAGGGAATCTGGAAGGACATCAAGGAATCTTTGTGTTGTCTGTGAATTTATAGCACGGCTTTTGATGTTCCTTGGTTGGGGTCTGAGCAGATTATTTGTTGCAATTGCAAACGTAATAAAATGGTGGTCCGATAGTCCAGGATTATGAGGAAAAACATTAAGATCCACAACATTTATTCCATGGGACAAAACTAGGTCCAGCGTATGACTGTGACAGTGAGTGGGTCCAGAGACATGTTGGACAAAACCCACTGAGTCGATGATGGCTCCGAAAGCCTTTTGGAGTGGGTCTGTGGACTTTTCCATGTGAATATTAAAGTCACCAAAGATTAGAATATTATCTGCTATGACTACAAGGTCCGATAGGAATTCAGGGAACTCAATGAGGAACGCTGTATATGGCCCAGGAGGCCTGTAAACAGTAGATATAAAAAGTGATTGTAGGCTGCATAGATTTCATGACTAGAAGCTCAAAAGACGAAAACGTCATTTTTTTTTTGTAAATTTAAATTTGCTATCGTAAATGTTAGCAACACCTCCGCCTTTGTGGGATGCATGGGGGATATGGTCACTAGTGTAACCAGGATGAGAGGCCTCATTTAACACAGTAAATTTGTCAGGCTTAAGACATGTTTCAGTCAGGGCAATCACATCAAGATTATGATCAGTGATTAGTTCATTGACTATAATTGCCTTTGAAGTAAGGGATCTAACATTAAGTAGCCCTATTTTGAGATGTGAGGTATCATGATCTCTTTCAATAATGACAGGAATGGAGGAGGTCTTTATCCTAGTGAGATTCCTAAGGCGAACACCACTTGTATAGTTTTGCCCAACCTAGGTCGAGGCACAGACCTGGTCTCAATGGTGATAGCTGAGCTGACTACACTGACTGTGCTAGTGGCAGACTCCACTATGCTGGAAGGCTGGCTAATAGCCTGCTGCCTGGCCTGCACCCTATTTCATTGTGGAGCTAGAGGAGTTAGAGCCCTGTCTATGTTGGTAGATAAGATGAGAGCACCCCTCCAGCTAGGATGGAGTCCGTCACTCCTCAGCAGGTCAGGCTTGGTCCTGTTTGTGGGTGAGTCCCAGAAAGAGGGCCAATTATCTACAAATTCTATCTTTTGGGAGGGGCAGAAAACAGTTTTCAACCAGCGATTGAGTTGTGAGACTCTGCTGTAGAGCTCATCACTCCCCTAACTGGGAGGGGGCCAGAGACAATTACTCGATGCCGACACATCTTTCTAGCTTATTTACACGCTGAAGCTACGTTGCGCTTGGTGATCTCTGACTGTACATTATACATTATTGTACACAGTGGGAAAAATGTATTGGACACTTTTTCAGTACTGCTGTATACAAAATAATACCGTTTTATTTCTCAGATCAAGGTGTGGGTCTGTTTTCCAGAATCGATTCGTTGTTGTTTGCTTGGGATTAATCGTTTAGTTAGGGGTTCAAGTAGCATAGCTGAGTGACAGGGTAGCCTAGTGGTTAGAGTGTAGAGGCGACAGGGTAGCCTAGTGGTTAGAGCGTTGGACTAGTAACCGGAAGGTTACAAGTTCAAACCCCGAGCTGACAAGGTACAAATATGTTGTTCTGCCCCTGAACAGGCAGTTAACCCACTGTTCCTAGACCAGTTAACCCACTGTTCCTAGACCAGTTAACCCACTGTTCCTAGACCAGTTAACCCACTGTTCCTAGACCAGTTAACCCACTGTTCCTAGACCAGTTAACCCACTGTTCCAGTTAACCCAGGCCAGTTAACCCACTGTTAACCCACTGTTAGGTTAACCCAGTTAACCCACTGTTCGGTTAACCCACTGTTCCTAGGCCGGTTAACCCACTGGCCAGTTAACCCACTGTTCCTAGGCCAGTTAACCCACTGTTCCTAGGCCAGTTAACCCACTGTTCCTAGTTAACCCACTGTTCCTAGGCCAGTTAACCCAGTTAACCCACTGTTCCTAGGCCAGTTAACCCACTGTTCCTAGGCCAGTTAACCCACTGTTTCCTAGGCCAGTTAACCCACTGTTCCTAGGCCAGTTAACCCACTGTTCCTAGGCCAGTTAACCCACTGTTCCTAGGCCAGTTAACCCACCCACTGTTCCTAGGCCAGTTCCTAGGCCAGTTAACCCACTGTTCCTAGGCCAGTTAACCCACTGTTCCTAGGCCAGTTAACCCACTGTTCCTAGGCCAGTTAACCCACTGTTCCTAGGCCAGTTAACCCACTGTTCCTAGGCCAGTTAACCCACTGTTCCTAGGCCAGTTAACCCACTGTTCCTAGGCCAGTTAACCCACCGTTCCTAGGCCAGTTAACCCACCGTTCCTAGGCCAGTTAACCCACCGTTCCTAGGCCAGTTAACCCAAGGCCAGTTAACCCACTGTTCCTAGGCCAGTTAACCCAGTTAACCCCGTTCCTAGGCCAGTTAACCCACCCAGGCCAGTTAACCCCCGTTAGGCCAGTTAACCCACCGTTCCTAGGCCAGTTAACCCACCGTTCCTAGACCAGTTAACCCACCGTTCCTAGACCAGTTAACCCACTGTTCCTAGACCATAATTGAACATAAGAATTTGTTCCTGGTTAAATAAAGGTAAAATAAATTTTAAAAAACATATTTTATTTCTTATTGAAACTTGATACATGGCATTTATATGTACCAAGCTCTCACAAATTGTTTTTCTAGGCTAGAATTTCAAACAACATTGGCCGCTACTGACCAATAAACATTTGGCACACATGCTCCAGGATATGAGTTTAGCTGACCTGTAAAGTTGAGTTTCACTGCATGGTGGCGGCTGTTGAACAGGAAAAAATGTTAATGCAAGCTCATTGGCTCATAGCAGCCACATTTTGCATTTAAAAACATAGATGCTACGGTCCCATATTTGTTGCCAGTACAGCGGTCCTGGAGGAGGAGACGTATAAAGTAGTCAACATCATTGAATATAATCCAAAATACCTTCAAAGCATCAGTTTGATTTTGTCTTCTGATATTTGGCAAGTGTGGTAAACAGTACAGAAGTAACTGGTCCTAGGGCAATGTGCCTAATTTTTCCTCATGGTGTCACAGTGGACACACAGCTGAACCCTGGCAATGCTGCTTGCAGCTTAAATGCAAAGTTGGTGAGACCCTATTGTATTGGTTGCCGTTGATTCTTATTTTCCTTCTTCTGCCAATCGGTGAAAAAATGCTAATTCCCGTGAGATGGTAAGGCCTAGAGGGTTGCAACCCTGTCATGCGATGCCATGGCAATTAGCCATATGGTGGCGCTATAACAAGCTATTCAAAATTAAACTTTGAAAGCTCGATCTCCTTAATATTCCTTTTGAGCTAGAGTCCTAAAATTCGCTATATTCTGTAGGTCACCTTCCTCACAATATAGATATTTTTTCTCTCCAAAAGGACCCATACGTTCCGGTAAATGGCCTTTTTGAATTGTAAAAATGTTTTTTCCAAGATAGCATCTCAAACAACATGGCTGTGTCGTGGACGTTCAACACTCTTAAGTCAATATTAAATGAATCAGTCTTTGTCAGCAAGCTGGAGAGGTCACAGTCAACATTAGATACATAAAGTCCCGGTCTGACGTGCTCTCTAGGGAGTTCCTAACATAAAGAGGCTTATATACTGCCATCTAAACCTACATAAACATCATTCATTGGTTCCTACACGTTTCTCCGTCTCCCGTATTAACTTGGAGAACATATTCTGGGCGTTCTGACAGATGGTCCTGAGGTCATGACGCCTCCCTCATGTCTGAAACACTCCTTGGTTACTGTCTGTGCTCGGTAATGACACCAAAGACAAGATAATATTCTAATATTCAAGGCCGTCTCTTCAACATTTCCTTCACAGCTGACCAATAAACATGTGGGCGAGGTCTGGCACATAAATGCAGTCCAACACGGAAACATTTCCTTCACAGCTGACCAATAAACATGTGGGCGAGGTCTGGCACATAAATGCAGTCCAACACGGAAACATTTCCTTCACAGCTGACCAATAAACATTCATGTGGGCGAGGTCTGGCATATAAATGCAGTCCAACACGGAAACATTTCCTTCACAGCTGACCAATAAACATGTGGGCGAGGTCTGGCACATAAATGCAGTCCAACACGGAAACATTTCCTTCACAGCTGACCAATAAACATTCATGTGGGCGAGGTCTGGCACATAAATGCAGTCCAACACGGAAACATTTCCTTCACTACTGACCAATAAACATTCATGTGGGCGAGGTCTGGCACATAAATGCAGTTGAGGTGTGCATAAATTAATCAATGACTTCCTCCCACCCTCTTCCCAGGTGTGGCGCTGGTGCGTGTCCTACCACACCAGGAAGTTCCGTGACAGCCTGGCTCCAAACTACTACGAGACCTTACTGGGTGTGGCCAGAGACAAGCCTAATCCCGCCTCCAAACAGATAGAGCTTGACCTGCTGAGGACCTTACCTAATAACAAACACTACTCCTCCCCCGGCGCCGACGGAATACAGAAACTACGTAATGTCCTGCTAGCCTTCTCCTGGAGGAACCCTGACATAGGATACTGCCAGGGACTCAACAGGTACATGACTACTGCAGAACGACTACCATTCTATTACTACAGCTATAGGTCTATATGTCATACTACTAGTATATAGGGCTGTATGTCATACTACTAGTATATAGGGCTGTATGTCATATTACTAGTATATAGGACTGTATGTGGACATACAGCCCTATATGGACATCAGAACAGCGATTACTCGCCACAAATTGGCAGAAGCTTTTTTTTCCTTTAATGAGTCCGATGAGCCCGACAGACAGAGAAATAGAAGGTGGAGGTCGGAGTGACTTCTGAGGATCCGTAGGCTATCGAATAAAACCCCACTGCCTTCCGATCTACTAGCTAACATGAAATCATTGGAAAATCAAATCCACGACCTACAAGGAAGATTAAACTACCAACAAGACATTAAAAACGGTAAAATCTTGTGCTTCACGGAGTCGTGGCTGAACGATGACATTATCAACATCCAGCTGGCAGGTTATACGCTGTATAGAGGATAGAATAGAATAGCAGCGTCTGGTAAGACAAGGAGTGGTGGACTATGACATTATCAACATACAGCTGGCAGGTTATACGCTGTATCGAGGATAGAATAAAATAGCAGCGTCTGGTAAGACAAGGAGTGGTGGACTTTGTATTTTTGTAAATAACAGCTGGTGCATGATATCTAAGGAAGTCTCGAGGTTTTGTACGCCTTCTGGTCCTTCTGTAGCTCAGTTGGTAGAGCATGGCGCTTGTAACGCCAGGGTAGTGGGTTCGATTCCCGGGACCACCCATACGTAGAATGTATGCACACATGACTGTAAGTCGCTTTGGATAAAAGCGTCTGCTAAATGGCATATATTATTATTATTATAGGTAGAGTATCTCATGATAAGCTGTAGACCACATCTGTATTTTTCGTGGCTGTCTACATACCACCACAGACCGAAGGCACTAAGACCGCACTCAATGAGCTGTATTCTGCCATAAGGAAACAGGTAAATGCTCATCCAGAGGTGTCGCCCCTAGTGGCCGGGGACTTTAATGCAGGGAATTTAAATTTGCTTGACAAAATTTCTATCAGCATGTTAAAAATGCAACCAGAGGAAAAAGAACTCTGGACCACCTTTACTCCACACACAGAGTACAAAGCTCTTCCTCGCCCTCCATGTGGTAAATCTGACCATTATTCTATCATCCTGATTCCTGCTTACAAGCTAAAATTAAAGCAGGAAGCACTAGTGATTTTGGTCTATAAAAAAGTGGTCAGATGAAGCAGATGCTAAACTACAGGACTGTTTTGCAGCACAGACTGGAACATGTTCCGGGATTCTTCCGATGGCATTGAGGAGTACACCATAACAGTCGCTGGCTTTGTCAATAAGTGCATCGATGACGTCGTCCCCACAGTGACCATACGTACATACCCCAACCAGAAGCCATGAATTACAAGCAACATTCGCAATGAGCTAAAGGCTAGAGCTGCCACTATTAAAGAAGCGGTACTCTAACCCGGACACTTATAAGAAATCCTGCTATGCCCTCCGACGAACTATCAAAGCCCCTGTGGCAGGGCTTGCAAACTATTACAGACTACAAAGGGAAGGACAGGAGCGAGCTTCCCAGTGACACGGGCCTACCAGACGAGCTAAATTACTTCTATGCTCGCTTCGAGGCAAGCAACACTGAAGCATGCATGAGAGCACCAGTTGTTCCGGACGACTGTGTGATCACGCTCTCCGTACCACTCCAGATAACTGGAGGTGCTACTATATATGTTGCTTCCAACACCGCAGCTGACCCTGTGCTGTTCCCAAACCTGTTGTTTTCCCTAATCTTCTGTCAGTGCAATGATCATCAGTGTTCTCATCATCCAGGCTGGCAGCCATAGCTCTGCTGTACCTGGACCAAGAGGATGCTTTCTGGTGTCTCATCACTATCGTGGAGGTCTTCATGCCCCAGGACTACTACACCAAGACCCTGCTGGGATCACAGGTACACTACTATACCACTACTACACCACTACTACACCAAGACCCTGCTGGGATCACAGGTACACTACTATACCACTACTACACCACTACTACACCACTACTATACCACTATTATACCAAGACCCTGCTGGGATCACAGGTACACTACTATACCACTACTACACCACTACTATACCACTACTACACCACTACTATACCACTACTACACCAAGACCCTGCTGGGATCACAGGTACACTACTATACCACTACTATACCACTACTACACCACTACTACACCACTACTATACCACTATTATACCAAGACCCTGCTGGGATCACAGGTACACTACTATACCACTACTACACCACTACTACACCACCACTACTATACCACTACTACACCACTACTATACCACTACTATACCACTACTACACCACTACTATACCACTACTATACCAAGACCCTGCTGGGATCACAGGTACACTACTATACCACTACTACACCACTACTATACCAAGACCCTGCTGGGATCACAGGTACACTACTATACCACTACTATACCACTACTACACCAAGACCCTGCTGGGATCACAGGTGCACTACTATACCACTACTATACCACTACTACACCACTACTATACCACTACTATACCAAGACCCTGCTGGGATCACAGGTACACTACTATACCACTACTATACCACTACTACACCACTACTATACCAAGACCCTGCTGGGATCACAGGTACACTACTATACCACTACTACACCAAGACCCTGCTGGGATCACAGGTACACTACTATACCACTACTATACCACTACTATACCACTACACCAAGACCCTGCTGGGATCACAGGTACACTACTATACCACTACTACACCACTACTATACCACTACTATACCAGTACTACACCACTACTATACCAAGACCCTACTGGGATCACAGGTACACTACTATACCACTACTACACCAAGACCCTGCTGGGATCACAGGTACACTACTATACCACTACTATACCACTTCTACACCACTACTATACCAAGACCCTGCTGGGATCACAGGTACACTACTATACCACTACTATACCACTACTACACCACTACTATACCACTACTATACCAAGACCCTGCTGGGATCACAGGTACACTACTATACCACTACTACACCACTACTACACTAAGACCCTGCTGGGATCACAGGTACACTACTATACCACTACTATACCACTACTACACCAAGACCCTGCTGGGATCACAGGTACACTACTATACCACTACTACACCACTACTATACCACTACTATACCAAGACCCTGCTGGGATCACAGGTACACTACTACACCACTACTACACCAAGACCCTGCTGGGATCACAGGTACACTACTATACCACTACTATACCACTACTATACCACTACTACACCACTACTATACCACTACTACACCACTACTATACCACTACTATACCAAGACCCCGCTGGGATCACAGGTACACTACTATACCACTACTACACCACTACTACACCACTACTATACCAAGACCCTGCTGGGATCACAGGTACACTACTACACCACTACTACACCAAGACCCTGCTGGGATCACAGGTACACTACTACACCACTACTACACCAAGACCCTGCTGGGATCACAGGTACACTACTATACCACTACTACACCACTACTACACCACCACTATACCACTACTATACCAATACCCTGCTGGGATCACAGGTACACTACTATACCACCACTACACCACTACTATACCACTACTACTCCACTACTATACCACTTCTACACAACTACTACTCCACTACTATACCACTACTACACCACTACTATACCACTACTATACCAAGACCCTGCTGGTATCACAGGTACACTACTATACCACTACTATACCACTACTACACCAAGACCCTGCTGGGATCACAGGTACACTACTATACCACTACTATACCAAGACCCTGCTGGGATCACAGGTACACTACTACACCACTACTACACCAAGACCCTGCTGGGATCACATGTACACTACTATACCACTACTACACCAAGACCCTGCTGGGATCACAGGTACACTACTATACCACTACTATACCACTACTACACCAAGACCCTGCTGGGATCACAGGTACACTACTATACCACTACTACACCACTACTATACCACTACTATACCACTACTATACCAATACCCTGCTGGGATCACAGGTACACTACTATACCACCACTACACCACTACTATACCACTACTACACCACTACTACTCCACTACTATACCACTTCTACACAACTACTACTCCACTACTATACCACTACTATACCACTACTACTCCACTACTATACCACTACTACACCAAGACCCTGCTGGGATCACAGGTACACCACTATACCACCACTACACCACTACTATACCACTACTATACCACTACTACACCAAGACCCTGCTGGGATCACAGGTACACTACTATACCACTACTATACCACTACTACACCAAGACCCTGCTGGGATCACAGGTACACTACTATACCACTACTATACCACTACTACACCAATACCCTGCTGGGATCATAGGTACACTACTATACCACCACTACACCACTACTATACCACTGCTACACCACTACTACTCCACTACTATACCACTACTACTCCACTACTACTCCACTACTACACCACTACTATACCACTACTATACCACTACAACACCAAGACCCTGCTGGGATCACAGGTACACTACTATACCACTACTATACCACTACTATACCACTACTATACCACTACTATACCACTACTATACCACTACTATACCACTACCCTGCTGGGATCACAGGTACACTACTATACCACCACTACACCACTACTATACCACTACTATACCACTACTATACCACTACTATACCACTACCCTGCTGGGATCACAGGTACACTACTACACCACTACTACACCACTACTATACCACTACTACACCACTACTACACCACTACTACACCACTACTATACCACTACAACACCAAGACCCTGCTGGGATCACAGGTACACTACTATACCACTACTATACCACTACTATACCACTACTATACCAAGACCCTGCTGGGATCACAGGTACACCACTACTATACCACTACTATACCACTACTACACCAAGACCCTGCTGGGATCACAGGTACACTACTATACCACTACTACACCAATACCCTGCTGGGATCACAGGTACACTACTATACCACCACTATACCACTACTATACCACTGCTACACCACTACTACTCCACTACTATACCACTACTACACCACTACTACACCACTACTATACCACTACTACACCACTACTATACCACTACTACACCACTACTATACCACTACTACACCAAGACCCTGCTGGGATCACAGGTACACTACTATACCACTACTACACCAAGACCCTGTTGGGATCACAGGTACACTACTATACCACTACTATACCACTACAATACCACTACTATACCACTACTACACCGATACCCTGCTGGGATCACAGGTACACTACTACACCACCACTACTATACCACTACTACACCAAGACCCTGTTGGGATCACAGGTACACTACTATACCACTACTACACCACTACTATACCACTACTACACCAAGACCCTGTTGGGATCACAGGTACACTACTATACCACTACTATACCACTACTACACCACTACTATACCACTACTACACCACTACTATACCACTACTACACCAAGACCCTGCTAGGATCACAGGTACATTAGTATACCACTACTACACCAAGACCCTGAGTGTGTGTGTGTGTGTGTGCGTATCCCACAACTGTTGAGAAGGAGTAAAAGATATTCGTGACAATAGAGGATGATTCACAACAATTGTTTGCTAATATAATAATTGCTTGCAATAATGTAATTGTGGTAATGGCGAGACTGGTGAGAGGTAAAAATCATTTTTATAAAATGCCTACATTACTACAAATATTAATAGCTAATTATGGAAAATAAGAAACAGGATTCTTAAAATATATATATATATATATATTCTTTTGATGGCTATATATAATACAAATCGAGGTGAGGGCGATGGAAATGCATTTGGCGGTTCATCTACTTCTGTTCTGTAAATGGCACTGTGTGCTCTTTTCGAAGGATGAATCCCGGTCTCTTCAGGGCTCTGGGATCCGAGGGGTCGGGGGTGGTCTGCTGAGCATTGGGATGACAACCCAACTCAGGATGAGGAGGGCTTTTAGCGGGTGGAATAGTGGGGACCGATTGGAGGTTTTACTTAGTAGCAAAGCAGATATCATGGAACAGCTAAATAGACACTCCATCATCATGTTACTTTTTAATGGTACGTTTACAAACATAGATTTTGATAAATAGAATTGAAAGTTGTCTCATTATGGTAAGTGGTGAAATAAGTATAGCCAGTTAAAATTGAAAAGGCGATCAGTATTTACCTGGCTAAAAGAGAAGGAATATAATATCTATTGTTTACAGGAAACTCATTCAACAAGTTTAAATGAGGTTTTGTGGAAAAAGGACTGGGGGGGTGAATATATTTCTCCCATGAGCAAAGAAATTCAAAGGGGTGATGGTTTTAATTAACAGTAATGTTGATCCAAATGTGCAAATTGTCCAAACAGATCCTCAAGGTAGATGGATTATTTTAAATATGTTATTGGACAATAAACAGATATGGCTTATCAACCGATACGGTCTGATAATGATGATCCAAGCTTCTGTGAAAATATATATAAGAATTGATCAACTCTACAAGCAACACTAGACTCTATTATTATGGTGGGAGATTGTAATACGGTCTTAAATACCTCTATGGACTGGAAAGGAAATCACACTACAAACTATCACCCTCTTCCTCTTAAAGGAAATCACACTACAAACTATCACCCTCAGACACTTAAGGATATCACACTACAAACTATCACCCTCAGGCACTTAAGGAAATCATGAATGTCATGGATATATTGGAATTAGTGGATATATGGAGACTTAAATACCCTGACCTAGTGAGATATACAGTGGGGCAAAAAAGTATTTAGTCAGCCACCAATTGTGCAAGTTCTCCCACTTAAAAAGATGAGAGAGGCCTGTCATTTTCATCATAGGTACACTTCAACTTTAACAGACAAAATGAGGGGGAAAAAAACAGAATCACATTGTAGGATTTTTAATGAATTTATTTTCAAATTATGGTGGAAAATAAGTATTAGGCTACTTCATTGCCAAGAACCTTAAGGTTCTTCGAGGATCTCAGAAGAACACCGGTTGAACCCCTCATGTTTAGTGTAAGCACAATTTAACCACTACACTAGAGCATCAAGAGGGTATTTTGTATTCTATTAGCATCCACCTTAGCTGTTCCATAAGCAGCAGCTCTTCCACACAAAACATAATACAGAATGACATAATACAGAACATCAATAGACAAGAACAGCTCAAAGACAGAACTACAAACTATCTAGGTCAAATAGAGGAGAGGCGTTGTGCCGCGAGGTGTTGCTTTATCTGTTTTGTTAAACCAGGTTCGCTGTTTATCTCACCAATATGAGATGGAACAGAGTTCCATGCAATAAGGGCTCTATATAATTTTGTACGCTTTCTTGAATTTGTTCTGGATTTGGGGACTGTGAAAAGACCCCTGGTGGCATGTCTGCTGGCGTAAGTGTGTGTGTAACAGCAATGTAGAGCAAAACGTGTTGCTCTGTTCTTGACCAGCTGCAGCTTAACTAGGTCTTTCTTAGCAGGACTTGACCACATGACTGGGCAATAATCAAGATAAGATCAACTAGAGTCTGCAGGACTTGACCACATGACTGGGCAATAATCAAGATAAGATCAACTAGAGTCTGCAGGACTTGACCACATGACTGGGCAATAATCAAGATAAGATAAACTAGAGTCTGCAGGACTTGACCACATGACTGGGCAATAATCAAGATAAGATAAACTAGAGTCTGCAGGACTTGACCACATGACTGGGCAATAATCAAGATAAGATCAACTAGAGTCTGCAGGACTTGACCACATGACTGGGCAATAATCAAGATAAGATCAACTAGAGTCTGCAGGACTTGACCACATGACTGGGCAATAATCAAGATAAGATCAACTAGAGTCTGCAGGACTTGACCACATGACTGGGCAATAATCAAGATAAGATCAACTAGAGTCTGCAGGACTTGACCACATGACTGGGCAATAATCAAGATAAGATCAACTAGAGTCTGCAGGACTTGACCACATGACTGGGCAATAATCAAGATAAGATCAACTAGAGTCTGCAGGACTTGACCACATGACTGGGCAATAATCAAGATAAGATAAACTAGAGTCTGCAGGACTTGACCACATGACTGGGCAATAATCAAGATAAGATAAACTAGAGTCTGCAGGACTTGACCACATGACTGGGCAATAATCAAGATAAGATCAACTAGAGTCTGCAGGACTTGACCACATGACTGGGCAATAATCAAGATAAGATCAACTAGAGTCTGCAGGACTTGACCACATGACTGGGCAATAATCAAGATAAGATCAACTAGAGTCTGCAGGACTTGACCACATGACTGGGCAATAATCAAGATAAGATCAACTAGAGTCTGCAGGACTTGACCACATGACTGGGCAATAATCAAGATAAGATCAACTAGAGTCTGCAGGACTTGACCACATGACTGGGCAATAATCAAGATAAGATCAACTAGAGTCTGCAGGACTTGACCACATGACTGGGCAATAATCAAGATAAGATCAACTAGAGTCTGCAGGACTTGACCACATGACTGGGCAATAATCAAGATAAGATCAACTAGAGTCTGCAGGACTTGACCACATGACTGGGCAATAATCAAGATAAGATCAACTAGAGTCTGCAGGACTTGACCACATGACTGGGCAATAATCAAGATAAGATCAACTAGAGTCTGCAGGACTTGACCACATGACTGGGCAATAATCAAGATAAGATCAACTAGAGTCTGCAGGACTTGACCACATGACTGGGCAATAATCAAGATAAGATCAACTAGAGTCTGCAGGACTTGACCACATGACTGGGCAATAATCAAGATAAGATCAACTAGAGTCTGCAGGACTTGACCACATGACTGGGCAATAATCAAGATAAGATCAACTAGAGTCTGCAGGACTTGACCACATGACTGGGCAATAATCAAGATAAGATCAACTAGAGTCTGCAGGACTTGACCACATGACTGGGCAATAATCAAGATAAGATCAACTAGAGTCTGCAGGACTTGACCACATGACTGGGCAATAATCAAGATAAGATCAACTAGAGTCTGCAGGACTTGCTTCGTGGTGTCAAAAAAGCAGACCATCTCTTTGTTACAGACAGACCTCTCCCCATCTCTTTATTACAGACAGACCTCTCCCCATCTCTATATTACAGACAGACCTCTCCCCAACTCGTTGTTACAGACAGACCTCTCCCCATCTCTTTGTTACAGACAGACCTCTCCCCATCTCTTTGTTACAGACAGACCTCTCCCCATCTCTTTATTACAGACAGACCTCTCCCCATCTCTTTATTACAGACAGACCTCTCCCCATCTCTTTATTACAGACAGACCTCTCCCCATCTCTTTATTACAGACAGACCTCTCCCCATCTCTTTATTACAGACAGACCTCTCCCCATCTTTATATTACAGACAGACCTCTCCCCATCTCTTTGTTACAGACAGACCTCTCCCCATCTCTTTATTACAGACAGACCTCTCCCCATCTCTATATTACAGACAGACCTCTCCCCATCTCTATATTACAGACAGACCTCTCCCCATCTCTATATTACAGACAGACCTCTCCCCATCTTTATATTACAGACAGGCCTCTCCCCATCTTTATATTACAGACAGGCCTCTCCCCATCTTTATATTACAGACAGGCCTCTCCCCATCTTTATATTACAGACAGGCCTCTCCCCATCTTTATATTACAGACAGACCTCTCCCCATCTCTTTGTTACAGACAGACCTCTCCCCATCTCTTTATTACAGACAGACCTCTCCCCATCTCTTTATTACAGACAGACCTCTCCCCATCTCTATGTTACAGACAGACCTCTCCCCATCTCTATGTTACAGACAGACCTCTCCCCATCTTTATATTACAGACAGACCTCTCCCCATCTTTATATTACAGACAGACCTCTCCCCATCTCTTTATTACAGACAGACCTCTCCCCATCTTTATATTACAGACAGACCTCTCCCCATCTTTACAACCACTGAATCTATATGTTTTGACCATGACAGTTTACAATCTAAGATAACAACAAGTAGGTCTAGAGGTCTATAACTTAGGGAATCATTTGTACCAAATACAATGCTCTTAGTTTTAGAGATGTTCAGGACCAGTTTATTACTGGCCACCCATTCCAATACAGACTGCAACTCTTTGTTAAGGGTTTTCAGTGACTTCATTAGCTGTGGTTGCTGATGGGGTATATGGTTGAATCATCAGCAAACATGGACACCACACATGCTGTGTTTAATGCCTGTGGGTCTGTGCAGCTGGATGAACGTTTGATGTCTGTATGTTCTCTGTCCTCTCTGAGGACCACCGAGTGTTCAAGGGACCTGCTGAATTATTGTTGGGGACTGAGGTGACCCCTGTATGTTATTTCACCTCTAGGTGGACCAGCGTGTTTTTAAGGACCTGCTGAGTGAGAAGCTGCCCAGACTCCACGCCCACTTTGACCTCTACAAGGTTGACTCCTCCCTCATTACCTTCAACTGGTTTCTGGTCCTCTTCGTAGACTCAGTGAACTCTGACCTCCTCTTCAAGATCTGGGATGCCTTCCTGTACGAGGGACCCAAGGTAGGCTGGATAACATGGTAGAATGGTTAACAGGGTAAGATGGTAGGATGGTTAACCTCTCTGGGATATGTGGGACGCCGGCCAACATCCAGTGAAAATGCAGAGCGTCAAATTAAAATAAATTACTATAAAAAATATAAATTTTATGAAATTACACATGCAATACACCACATTAAAGCTACACTTTTTGTGAATCCAGCCGACATGTCAGATTTCAAAAAGGCTTTACGGCGAAAGCAAACGATGCTAAAACCGGTCCCAACTCGCGCAACATGACTACAAAATATCTCATAAGTTCCCTGTAAGCTTTGTCCAAACATTTCAAACTACTTTTGTAATACAACTTTAGTTTTTTTTTTACGTAAACAATCAAATATAAGACTGGATGATGTGTTCTTCAATACCGGAGGAAAACAAAGTGTAGCGAGCTTTCAGGTTTAGAATTAGCGTTAATCTGTCATAGGAAGCTGACTTGGGTGTCATTTTACAGTGACTTTCATGGCTCTGTCTCTCCACAGATCATCTTCCGCTTCGCCCTCGCTCTCTTCAAGTACAAGGAGGAAGAGTTTCTGAAGCTTCAGGACTCCATGGCCATCTTCAAGTACCTCCGCTATTTCACCATAACTATCCTGGACTGGAGGTACAGTACTCTCAACCTACCGAATTCTCTCTGCATATTGAGTCATGTCTGTCTGTCTGCGTATTGAGTCATGTCTGTCTCTCTGCGCATTGAGTCATGTCTGTCTCTCTGCGCATTGAGTCATGTCTGTCTCTCTGCGCATTGAGTCATGTCTGTCTCTCTGCGCATTGAGTCATGTCTGTCTCTCTGCGCATTGAGTCATGTCTCTCTGCGCATTGAGTCATGTCTGTCTGTCTCTCTGCGCATTGAGTCATGTCTGTCTGTCTCTCTGCGCATTGAGTCATGTCTGTCTGTCTCTCTGCGCATTGAGTCATGTCTGTCTGTCTCTCTGCGCATTGAGTCATGTCTGTCTGTCTCTCTGCGCATTGAGTCATGTCTGTCTGTCTCTCTGCGTATTGAGTCATGTCTGTCTGACTCATTAGAATGACCAGTAATACTGTGTTTACTGTAGGTGCTGATCAAGTCTAATGTTGACTTTCTTGACAAATATGAAAACTGATTTGAAGTCTGTTGTGTGCGTCTCTCTCCTTCCCTGCAGGAAGTTGATGAGCATAGCGTTTGTGGACATGAATCCGTTCCCCCTGAGACAGATCCTTAACCGCAGGACCTTCCATCTGGAGAAGGTTAGACTAGAGCTGACAGAGCTTGAGGCCATCAGACAAACCTTCCTCAGAGAGAGAGACACACACACCGACGCAGGCGCGCTGTGTAGCGACGATGAGGAGGACAACTAGCCAATCACGGCCCAGGCCAACTAGGACATCAGTAGAGAGAATGACCACGGCCCCCGACGCACGCACGCATGCAAGCTTTGTAGCAACAACTAGCACACAGCCTGTCAGGGTGCAGTGCCTGCAGACTCCAGCCAATCAGGATCCAGGTCTGTGTGATTCTATCGTATCACCTGCAGACTCCAGCCAATCAGGGCCCGAGCCTGGCTATCCCGCCCACCTTCAGACCAAACAGACGCTGTCATGAGTAATGACCCACCATGATGACCAGTGATATATCCACATACTCCCCACTCTCACTCCCTATCACCTCCATGTTCTCCACATGCTGAACCCTGTGGCTTGGACCTATCACCTCCATGTTCTCCACATGCTGAACCCTGTGGCTTGGACCTATCACCTCCATGTTCTCCACATGCTGAACCCTGTGGCTTGGACCTATCACCTCCATGTTCTCCACATGCTGAACCCTGTGGCTTGGACCTATCACCTCCATGTTCTCCACATGCTGAACCCTGTGGCTTGGACCTGTCACCTCCATGCTGAACCCTGTGGCTTGGACCTATCACCTCCATGTTCTCCACATGCTGAACCCTGTGGCTTGTTGTGGATCAAAACTCTCTTGGCCAAATGTTTTTTTCAATTACTTCCATTCTTTTGTAAACGTGTTAATCTGCTTGTTGTGGCTGAGGGACATTGATCTGAGAGATTGACATGACAACCACAGTGTTATTCTGTCCCACAGCCATACTGCTGTGATTGCAGAGCTGGATCATGCCAATCTGAATCAGTATTTTTATAATAAATCATTGTGCTCTTTTGGAGAGGAGGGACTGATTTGTATTCGTAGATAACCTGACTGCTATAGCCCTCTCAAAGTATGGGTAGGTGTGTTTCTTGTTTCCAGATTGGTTTTGTAGGAGACTATGCTGCTGCAGTATACTATACAGTAACCAGCAGGCCTTGTTGGTAGCCGCTGTCTGTCTACGAAGCACTTGAACCACTTTTACCAAAACGTCTATTGATTGACGCTTTACTGAGAAACCTTGGACCAATAATAGTCCATCATTCCAGACTCCAGTACATTTCCAGAAATGCTGTCCCTCCCCTTCCCATTGAACGAAGGATGAGAAACAGAGGCAGAACCCGGATTCACCTCAACCCAGTCACAGGGCAGGAGGTATTGTACTCTGCACAGCTTCAAGTCCCTCTGCGGTAACATACTGTCATCACCATCACGTGGTGTTAATAAGGGGAAATTTTATGAGGGAATCTACTAGTCACCTGTCTTTCTCTTCCTGTTTACATTTTCCCTTGACTTTTTCTTCACTTATTTTTGTGCTTTCCAGACTCATCAAATGTTGTTTCTTTGATATTTGTTCTGAAATGTTTCGGCACATCTACACTGAATAGACCGAACATTAGGAACCAGTTTCTAATATTGAGTTGCACCCCCACCCCCCTCTTTGCCCTCAGAACAGCCTCACGTGGTTGGGGCATGGATTCTACATGGTGCCGTAAGCCTTCCACAGGGATGCTGGTCCATGTTGACTCCAATGCTTCCCACAGGGATGCTGGTCCATGTTGACTCCAATGCTTCCCACAGTTGTGTCAAGTTGGCTGGATGTCCTTTGGGTGGTGGACCATTCTTGATACACACAGGAAACTGTTGAGTGTGAAAAACCCATCAGTGTTGCAGTTCTTGAAACAAACCGGTGCGCCTGGCACCTACTACCATACCCCGTTCAAAGGCACTTAAATATTTTGTCTTCCCTATTGACCCTCTGAATGGCACACATACACAATCCATGTCTCAATTGTCTCAATGCTTAAAAATCCTTCTTTAACCTGTCTCCTCCCCTTCATCTACACTGATTGAAGTGGATTTAACAGGTGACATCAATTAGTGATCATAGCTTTCACCTGGATTGTCTGTCATGGAAAGATCAGGTGTGCTTAATGTTTTGTCCACTCAGTGAATGTTTCCACTTAATTTAGTATTAGATTATTGAGTGGCCAACTATATCGAATGTGACTTTAAAAAAAATACAAATGAAGAATTGTGGTGTCGCACAATGCCATATAAACAATGAAATGTTGTCTTATAGTTGTACTGTGAGTGGTGTGTTTTCTCTGAGAGCTGGTCTCTCTACGAACCTTCTGATGTCGAGTTGAGTGCTGTACCCATCCATCATGTTACCATGGTTTCACTTACCTATATAGGTTTATTGTTTGACAGGATTGCACCCAGCATTAAAAACACAAGTTATACTCACTTTAACTTCACACACTTCCTGTTGACCAATCACTTTACCTTCATACCATACCCTTCCTATTGACCAATCACTTTACCTTCACACCCTTCCTGTTGACCAATCACTTTACCTTCACACACTTCCTGTTGACCAATCACTTTACCTTCACACCCTTCCTGTTGACCAATCACTTTACCTTCACACCCTTCCTGTTGACCAATCACTTTAACTTCACGCACTTCCTGTTGACCAATCACTTTAACTTCATGCCCTTCCTGTTGACCAATCACTTTAACTTCACGCACTTCCTGTTGACCAATCACTTTAACTTCACGCACTTCCTGTTGACCAATCACTTTACCTTCATACCCTTCCTGTTGACCAATCACTTTACCTTCACACCCTTCCTGTTGACCAATCACTTTACCTTCACACACTTCCTGTTGACCAATCACTTTACCTTCACACCATACCCTTCCTGTTGACCAATCACTTTACCTTCACACCATACCCTTCCTGTTGACCAATCACTTTAACTTCACGCACTTCCTGTTGACCAATCACTTTAACTTCACGCACTTCCTGTTGACCAATCACTTTACCTTCATACCCTTCCTGTTGACCAATCACTTTACCTTCACACCCTTCCTGTTGACCAATCACTTTACCTTCACACACTTCCTGTTGACCAATCACTTTACCTTCATGCCCTTCCTGTTGACCAATCACTTTAACTTCACGCACTTCCTGTTGACCAATCACTTTAACTTCACGCACTTCCTGTTGACCAATCACTTTACCTTCACACCATACCCTTCCTGTTGACCAATCACTTTACCTTCATACCCTTCCTGTTGACCAATCACTTTACCTTCACACCATACCCTTCCTGTTGACCAATCACTTTAACTTCACGCACTTCCTGTTGACCAATCACTTTACCTTCACACCCTTCCTGTTGACCAATCACTTTACCTTCACACCCTTCCTGTTGACCAATCACTTTAACTTCACACCCTTCCTGTTGACCAATCACTTTACCTTCACACCCTTCCTGTTGACCAATCACTTTACCTTCACACCCTTCCTGTTGACCAATCACTTTACCTTCACACCCTTCCTGTTGACCAATCACTTTACCTTCACACCCTTCCTGTTGACCAATCACTTTACCTTCACACCCTTCCTTTTGACCAATCACTTTACCTTCATACCCTTCCTGTTGACCAATCACTTTACCTACACACCCTTCCTGTTGACCAATCACTTTACCTTCACACCCTTCCTGTTGACCAATCACTTTACCTTCACACCCTTCCTGTTGACCAATCACTTTACCTTCACACCCTTCCTGTTGACCAATCACTTTTTGTATTTGTTCCAATGTTAATTTCTTTGATCAAGTATTGTATCACCTTGTATCTCAGCTGGTTTCTTTCTGTATTCCATAAGCTATCCCACTCCCTTGTTATTGCTGTTGTAAGGATGGAGGTGTGTCTGACCCTGTGCATGACCACTCCTCAATCCTAACACTCTTTTTAAAGCAACACCTTTACACAATCATCTAGTGCCATTTGCAACCTTCCACAAAACCGTCAGGACACTTTCTCTTGTATCTATGAATATTGAATATCATTTCCACAGAATTCTTATTCAACTGATCGTGACCGAAATGGCCCGCTATCAACACAAATAAATATTTTATATGAGTTGTATGATCATCATCACCTAATAAACATTGTTATAGCTTACTGTGCACATTTGTGTTAATGCTGTTATGTACTTTCTACAGAGAAAGGATCCTTGACTTTTCCACATTTTGTCTCTGGCCTAAACACAATGTCAAAGTTGTTGTGTTTTTTTACAAATGAATAAAAATTAAAAGCTGTAATGTTTTGAGTCAATATGTATTCAACCCCTTTGTTATGTCAAGCCTAAATCAGTTCAGGAGTACAAATGTGCTTAACAAGTCTCATAATAAGTTGCATGTACTCACTCTGTGTGAAATAATAGTGTTTAACATTATTTTTTAAATGACTACCTCATATCTGTAAGGTTCCTCAGTCGAGCAGTGAATTTCAAGCACTGATTCAACCACAAAGACCAGGGAGGTTTTCCAATGCCTTACAAAGAAGGGCACTTATTGGTACATGGTTAAATATATTTTTTAAAGCAGACATTGAATATCCCTGTGAGCATGGTGAAGTTGTTAATTACACTTTGGATGGTGTATCAATGTACCCAGTCACTACACAGATACAGGCCTCATTCCTCACTCAGTTGCCAGAGAGGAAGGAAACTGCTCAGGGATTTCACCATGAGACCAATGGTAACTTTAAAACGGTTACAGGAGAACACTTAGGATGGATCAACATTGTAGTAACTCCACAATTGACAGAGTGAAAAGAAGAAAGCCTGTACAGAATAAAAAAAACATGCATCCGGTTTACAAGGAACTAAAAAAAAACTGCACAAAATGTGGCAAAGCTTTTTTCACTTTTTGTCCTGAACACAGTGTTATGTTTGCTACAAACCCAACACATCACCGAGTACCACTTTTCAAGCATAGTGGTGGCTGCAGGATCTTACAGGTATGCTTGTTATCGTGAAGGGTGGGAGTTTTTCAGGATAAAAATAAACAGAATGGCGCCAAGCAACCAACCGGCGAATCCTAGAGGAAAACCTGGTTCAGCCTGACAACGCCCCGTACACAAAGCCAGGTCCAGAGAAATGGTTTGTCAAGATCGGTGTGCACGAACTTCACTGGCCTGCACTGACCTCAACCTCGTCGAACACTTTTGGGATGAATTGGAATGCCGACTGTGAGCCAGGCCTAATCGCCTAACATCAATGCTCCGACCTCACTAATGCTTCCATTCAGCCACAGCAACATGTCCCCACAGCAATGTTCCCAGAAGAGTGGAGGCTGTTATGGGGGGGACCAACTCCATATTAATGCCTTTCCAGAAGAGTGGAGGTTGTTATAACAGCAAGGGGGGGGACCTACTCCATATTAATGCCTTCCCAGAAGAGTGGAGGTTGTTATAACAGCAAGGGGGACCTACTCCATATTAATGCCTTCCCAGAAGAGTGGAGGTTGTTATAGGGGGGACCAACTCCATATTAATGCCTTTCCAGAAGAGTGGAGGTTGTTATAGGGGGGACCAACTCCATATTAATGCCTTCCCAGAAGAGTGGAGGTTGTTATAACAGGAAGGGGGGGACCTACTCCATATTAATGCCTTCCCAGAAGAGTGGAGGTTGTTATAGGGGGACCAACTCCATATTAATGCCTTTCCAGAAGAGTGGAGGTTGTTATAACAGGAAGGGGGACCAACTCCATATTAATGCCTTCCCAGAAGAGTGGAGGTTGTTATAACAGGAAGGGGGGCCTACTCCATATTAATGCCTTCCCAGAAGAGTGGAGGTTGTTATAACAGGAAGGGGGACCTACTCCATATTAATGCCTTCCCAGAAGAGTGGAGGTTGTTATAACAGGAAGGGGGGGGACCTACTCCATATTAATGCCTTCCCAGAAGAGTGGAGGTTGTTATAACAGGAAGGGGGGGACCTACTCCATATTAATGCCTTCCCAGAAGAGTGGAGGTTGTTATAACAGGAAGGGGGGGACCAACTCCAAATGAAAAATGCCCATGATTTTGGAATGAGATGTTCGACGAGCAGGTGTCCCCATCATTTTGGTAATGTAGTGTATCAGAGGTGTGGACTGTAGTAGCTTGATGCATTGCTACAGTACCACTTACCACAACAACGGCAGAATTTAGTATGATCTGTTGCAGTCATAAGCGGCAGCTGCCTCGCAGTTCAGAGCGTTGGGCCAGTAACCCAGAGGTTGCTGGATGGAGTCCTTGAGGCGACAAGGTGAGAAAAGTGTCAATGTTGATCCTGTTAGTGGAGCTGGATAAATCATTCCCATTCAAGTCCAGGTTCTAGTCGTTGTAACTCTGTCCATCTCTTCAGCCGTGGCACAGGAAGCACAGGTTGTGTTGCACGCTGTTCAGTGCCGCTAATGCCAGAGGTGGTGTTACTACTACTACTCTAACAGCTAGGTGGTGGTGCTACTACTGCTCTAATAGCCAGGTGGTGTTACTACTACTGCTCTAATAGCCAGGTGGTGTTACTACTACTACTCTAATAGCTAGGTGGTGTTACTACTACTACTCTAATAGCTAGGTGGTGTTACTACTGCTCTAATAGCTAGGTGGTGCTACTACTGCTCTAATAGCCAGGTGGTGTTACTACTACTACTCTAACAGCTAGGTGGTGGTGCTACTACTACTCTAACAGCTAGGTGGTGGTGCTACTACTGCTCTAATAGCCAGGTGGTGTTACTACTGCTCTAATAGCTAGGTGGTGTTACTACTACTACTCTAACAGCCAGGTGGTGTTACTACTACTGCTCTAACAGCTAGGTGGTGGTGCTACTACTGCTCTAATAGCCAGGTGGTGTTACTACTACTGCTCTAATAGCTAGGTGGTGTTACTACTGCTCTAATAGCTAGGTGGTGTTACTACTACTCTAACAGCCAGGTGGTGTTACTACTACTGCTCTAACAGCTAGGTGGTGTTACTACTACTCTAATAGCTAGGTGGTGTTACTACTGCTCTAATAGCTAGGTGGTGTTACTACTACTCTAATAGCTAGGTGGTGTTACTACTGCTCTAATAGCTAGGTGGTGTTACTACTACTACTCTAATAGCCAGGTGGTGTTACTACTACTACTCTAATAGCCAGGTGGTGTTACTACTGCTCTAACAGCCAGGTGGTGTTACTACTACTACTCTAATAGCTAGGTGGTGTTACTACTGCTCTAATAGCCAGGTGGTGTTACTACTACTGCTCTAATAGCTAGGTGGTCCTTCTGTAGCTCAGTTGGTAGAGCATGGCGCTTGTAACGCCAGGGTAGTGGGTTCGATCCCCGGGACCACCCATACGTAGAATGTATGCACACATGACTGTAAGTCGCTTTGGATAAAAGCGTCTGCTAAATGGCATATATTATTATTATTATTATTACTACTACTGCTCTAATAGCTAGGTGGTGTTACTACTACTACTCTAATAGCTAGGTGGTGTTACTACTACTGTTCTAATAGCTAGGTGGTGTTACTACTGCTCTAACAGCCAGGTGGTGTTACTACTACTGCTCTAATAGCCAGGTGGTGTTACTACTACTGCTCTAATAGCCAGGTGGTGTTACTACTACTGCTCTAACAGCCAGGTGGTGTTACTACTACTGCTCTAATAGCTAGGTGGTGTTACTACTGCTCTAACAGCCAGGTGGTGTTACTACTACTGCTCTAATAGCCAGGTGGTGTTACTACTACTGCTCTAACAGCCAGGTGGTGTTACTACTACTGCTCTAATAGCCAGGTGGTGTTACTACTACTGCTCTAATAGCTAGGTGGTGTTACTACTACTGCTCTAACAGCTAGGTGGTGTTACTACTACTGCTCTAATAGCCAGGTGGTGTTACTACTACTGCTCTAATAGCTAGGTGGTGTTACTACTACTGCTCTAATAGCTAGGTGGTGTTACTACTACTGCTCTAATAGCCAGGTTGTGTTACTACTACTGCTCTAATAGATAGGTGGTGGTGTTACTACTACTACTCTAACAGCCAGGTGGTGTTACTACTACTACTCTAACAGCCAGGTGGTGTTACTACTGCTCTAATAGCTAGGTGGTGTTACTACTACTACTCTAATAGCTAGGTGGTGTTACTACTACTGCTCTAATAGCCAGGTGGTGTTACTACTACTGCTCTAACAGCCAGGTGGTGTTACTACTGCTCTAATAGCCAGGTGGTGTTACTACTACTGCTCTAATAGCTAGGTGGTGTTACTACTACTGCTCTAATAGCCAGGTGGTGTTACTACTACTGCTCTAACAGCCAGGTGGTGTTACTACTACTACTCTAATAGCCAGCTGGTGTTACTACTACTGCTCTAATAGCTAGGTGGTGTTACTACTACTGCTCTAATAGCCAGGTGGTGTTACTACTGCTCTAATAGCTAGGTGGTGTTACTACTGCTCTAATAGCTAGGTGGTGTTACTACTACTGCTCTAATAGCCAGGTGGTGTTACTACTACTGCTCTAACAGCTAGGTGGTGTTACTACTACTGCTCTAACAGCTAGGTGGTGCTACTACTACTGCTCTAACAGCCAGGTGGTGTTACTACTACTGCTCTAACAGCCAGGTGGTGTTACTACTACTGCTCTAATAGCTAGGTGGTGTTACTACTACTGCTCTAACAGCCAGGTGGTGTTACTACTACTGCTCTAATAGCTAGGTGGTGTTACTACTACTGCTCTAATAGCTAGGTGGTGTTACTAATACTGCTCTAATAGCTAGGTGGTGTTACTACTACTGCTCTAATAGCTAGGTGGTGTTACTACTACTGCTCTAATAGCCAGGTGGTGTTACTACTACTGCTCTAATAGCTAGGTGGTGTTACTACTACTCTAACAGCCAGGTGGTGTTACTACTACTGCTCTAATAGCTAGGTGGTGTTACTACTACTGCTCTAATAGCTAGGTGGTGTTACTACTACTGCTCTAATAGCTAGGTGGTGTTACTACTACTGCTCTAATAGCTAGGTGGTGTTACTACTACTGCTCTAATAGCTAGGTGGTGGTGTTACTACTACTGCTCTAATAGCTAGGTGGTGGTGTTACTACTACTGCTCTAATAGCTAGGTGGTGTTACTACTACTACTCTAATAGCTAGGTGGTGTTACTACTACTGCTCTAACAGCTAGGTGGTGTTACTACTACTACTCTAACAGCCAGGTGGTGTTACTACTGCTCTAATAGCTAGGTGGTGTTACTACTACTACTCTAATAGCTAGGTGGTGTTACTACTACTGCTCTAATAGCCAGGTGGTGTTACTACTACTGCTCTAACAGCCAGGTGGTGTTACTACTGCTCTAATAGCCAGGTGGTGTTACTACTACTGCTCTAATAGCTAGGTGGTGTTACTACTACTGCTCTAATAGCCAGGTGGTGTTACTACTACTGCTCTAACAGCCAGGTGGTGTTACTACTACTACTCTAATAGCCAGGTGGTGTTACTACTACTGCTCTAATAGCTAGGTGGTGTTACTACTACTGCTCTAATAGCCAGGTGGTGTTACTACTGCTCTAATAGCTAGGTGGTGTTACTACTACTGTTCTAATAGCTAGGTGGTGTTACTACTACTGCTCTAATAGCTAGGTGGTGTTACTACTACTGCTCTAATAGCTAGGTGGTGTTACTACTACTGCTCTAATAGCCAGGTGGTGCTACTACTACTGCTCTAATAGCTAGGTGGTGTTACTACTACTGCTCTAATAGCTAGGTGGTGCTACTACTACTGCTCTAATAGCTAGGTGGTGTTACTACTACTGCTCTAATAGCTAGGTGGTGTTACTACTGCTCTAATAGATATGTGGTGGTGTTACTACTGCTCTAATAGATATGTGGTGGTGTTACTACTACTACTCTAATAGCTAGGTGGTGTTACTACTACTGCTCTAATAGCCAGGTGGTGTTACTACTACTGCTCTAATAGCTAGGTGGTGTTACTACTGCTCTAATAGCTAGGTGGTGCTACTACTGCTCTAATAGCCAGGTGGTGTAACTACTACTGCTCTAATAGCCAGGTGGTGCTACTACTACTGCTCTAATAGCTAGGTGGTGTTACTACTACTGCTCTAATAGCCAGGTGGTGTTACTACTACTGCTCTAATAGCCAGGTGGTGCTACTACTACTGCTCTAATAGCTAGGTGGTGTTACTACTACTGCTCTAATAGCCAGGTGGTGTTACTACTACTGCTCTAATAGCCAGGTGGTGTTACTACTACTACTCTAATAGCCAGGTGGTGTTACTACTGCTCTAATAGCTAGGTGGTGTTACTACTGCTCTAATAGCTAGGTGGTGCTACTACTGCTCTAATAGCTAGGTGGTGCTACTACTGCTCTAATAGCCAGGTGGTGTTACTACTACTGCTCTAATAGCCAGGTGGTGGTGCTACTACTGCTCTAGTAGCTAGGTGGTGTTACTACTACTGCTCTAATAGCCAGGTGGTGCTACTACTACTGCTCTAGTAGCTAGGTGGTGTTACTACTACTGCTCTAATAGCCAGGTGGTGCTACTACTACTGCTCTAATAGCCAGGTGGTGTTACTACTACTGCTCTAATAGCCAGGTGGTGGTGCTACTACTGCTCTAGTAGCTAGGTGGTGTTACTACTACTGCTCTAATAGCCAGGTGGTGGTGCTACTACTGCTCTAGTAGCTAGGTGGTGTTACTACTACTGCTCTAATAGCCAGGTGGTGCTACTACTACTGCTCTAATAGCTAGGTGGTGTTACTACTACTGTTCTAATAGCCAGGTGGTGTTACTACTACTACTCTAATAGCCAGGTGGTGTTACTACTGCTCTAATAGCTAGGTGGTGTTACTACTGCTCTAATAGCCAGGTGGTGTTACTACTGCTGCTCTAATAGCTAGGTGGTGTTACTACTACTGCTCTAATAGCTAGGTGGTGTTACTACTACTGCTCTAATAGCTAGGTGGTGTTACTACTACTGCTCTAATAGCTAGGTGGTGTTACTACTACTGCTCTAATAGCCAGGTGGTGTTACTACTACTGCTCTAATAGATAGGTGGTGTTACTACTACTGTTCTAATAGCTAGGTGGTGTTACTACTACTGCTCTAATAGCCAGGTGGTGTTACTACTACTGCTCTAATAGCCAGGTGGTGTTACTACTACTGCTCTAATAGCCAGGTGGTGCTACTACTACTGTTCTAATAGCCAGGTGGTGTTACTACTACTACTCTAATAGCCAGGTGGTGTTACTACTGCTCTAATAGCTAGGTGGTGTTACTACTGCTCTAATAGCTAGGTGGTGCTACTACTGCTCTAATAGCCAGGTGGTGTTACTACTACTGCTCTAATAGCCAGGTGGTGTTACTACTGCTCTAATAGCTAGGTGGTGTTACTACTACTGCTCTAATAGCCAGGTGGTGTTACTACTACTGTTCTAATAGCTAGGTGGTGTTACTACTACTGCTCTAATAGCTAGGTGGTGTTACTACTACTGCTCTAATAGCTAGGTGGTGTTACTACTACTGCTCTAATAGCCAGGTGGTGTTACTACTGCTGCTCTAATAGCTAGGTGGTGTTACTACTACTGCTCTAATAGCTAGGTGGTGTTACTACTACTGCTCTAATAGCTAGGTGGTGTTACTACTACTGCTCTAATAGCTAGGTGGTGTTACTACTACTGCTCTAATAGCTAGTTGGTGTTACTACTACTGCTCTAATAGCTAGGTGGTGTTACTACTACTGTTCTAATAGCTAGGTGGTGTTACTACTGTTCTATCTGAAAGGAAGCACTGAAGTTTGTGTAAATGTAATACAAAAACAGGGAGTACCGGGTAATCACATGGTTATATACAGGGAGTACCAGGTAATCACATGGTTATATACAGGGAGTACCAGGTAATAACATGGTTATATACAGGGAGTACCAAGTAATAACATGGTTATATACAGGGAGTACCAGGTAATAACATGGTTATATACAGGGAGGTAATAACATGGTTATATACAGAGAGTACCAGGTAATAACATGGTTATATACAGGGAGTACCAGGTAATAACATGGTTATATACAGGCAGGTAATAACATGGTTATATACAGAGAGTACCAGGTAATAACATGGTTATATACAGGGAGTACCAGGTAATAACATGGTTGTATACAGGGAGGTAATAACATGGTTATATACAGAGAGTACCAGGTAATAACATGGTTATATACAGGGAGTACCAGGTAATAACATGGTTATATACAGGGAGGTAATAACATGGTTATATACAGGGAGGTAATAACATGGTTATATACAGAGAGTACCAGGTAATAACATGGTTATATACAGGGAGGTAATAACATGGTTATATACAGAGAGTACCAGGTAATAACATGGTTATATACAGGGAGGTAATGACATGGTTATATACAGGGAGGTAATAACATGGTTATATACAGAGAGTACCAGGTAATAACATGGTTATATACAGGGAGGTAATAACATGGTTATATACAGGGAGGTAATAACATGGTTATATACAGGGAGTACCAGGTAATAACATGGTTATATACAGGGAGGTAATAACATGGTTATATACAGAGAGTACCAGGTAATAACATGGTTATATACAGGGAGTACCAGGTAATAACATGGTTATATACAGGCAGGTAATAACATGGTTATATACAGAGAGTAGCAGGTAATAACATGGTTATATACAGGGAGTACCAGGTAATAACATGGTTGTATACAGGGAGGTAATAACATGGTTATATACAGGGAGGTAATAACATGGTTATATACAGAGAGTACCAGGTAATAACATGGTTATATACAGGGAGGTAATAACATGGTTATATACAGAGAGTACCAGGTAATAACATGGTTATATACAGGGAGTACCAGGTAATAACATGGTTATATACAGGGAGTACCGGGTAATAACATGGTTATATACAGGGAGGTAATAACATGGCTGTATACAGGGAGGTAATAACATGGTTATATACAGGGAGTACCAGGTAATAACATGGTTATATACAGAGTACCAGGTAATAACATGGTTATATACAGGGAGTACCAGGTAATAACATGGTTATATACAGGGAGTACCAGGTAATAACATGGTTATATACAGAGAGTACCAGGTAATAACATTGCTATATACAGGGAGTACCAGGTAATAACATGGTTATATACAGGGAGGTAATAACATGGTTATATACAGGGAGGTAATAACATGGTTATATACAGAGAGTACCAGGTAATAACATGGTTATATACAGGGAGGTAATAACATGGTTATATACAGGGAGTACCAGGTAATAACATGGTTATATACAGGGAGTACCAGGTAATAACATGGTTATATACAGGGAGGTAATAACATGGTTATATACAGGGAGTACCAGGTAATAACATGGTTATATACAGGGAGTACCAGGTAATAACATGACTATATACAGGGAGTACCAGGTAATAACATGGTTATATACAGGGAGTACCAGGTAATAACATGGTTATATACAGAGAGTCCCAGTATTTATTTTGATGTTATTTTGATGTGAACTCCGCATTGTTGTGAAAGGACCCGTAAGTATGTATTTTCTTGTCCGTCTACTCCTGTTGTTTGCGAAGCGTGTGCCAAATAAAATGGGATTTGATTTAGATGTGCTATTGCCACATTCTCCAGCCAGCTGGGTTCACTCACACTTGGCTTGTGTTGGAACATTGTGTGTCTGTCTGCAGTAACAGGAAAAGCATATGAATGTATAACCTTACACTAATGATCTTTTGAGAAACCACTAAAGCTTTATCTGAAAGGCAGAATTACATTTCAAGACTATTTCTGATCATCACTTTCTTTTTCTCAAACCCCCCCACATCCTGTGGGCTTCCTCAATGTCACAGTGCTGTTTCGTGTATAGCCAACAGATGGCATCATTTTCAGACTTACACATGTGTGTCTGCTTGGAGCGACAGACCAGTGTGTGTCTGTGCTTGGAGGGGACAGTCACAGCACACTGAAAACACTGCAGGCAAGAGTCACAGACAGGAGTAGTATGACTTACTACAGCAATAAGACCAGCTATTTACTTTGATATCATATAAGGTAAGAACATCAAGGACTTTGTTGTAGCTTACCTAGTGGAGTTGGTACATTGTTCTGACAAGGAAACTGTCCCTTCACGTTGTAATGTTGTTACAGCTCTTATTGATACATTGGGTGGAGAACGTTTGTACAACTCTTATTGGCAACTTGAAAATCATTCATTATTCTTTCAACGATCATGATTATAGTTTGACGTGTTCCATCTTCCGTAATTTCTATAATTCTTTGCTTTTGAATATTCGGAGTTGATCCTTGTTAATGCTGTTCATTTGGCATTCAAGATCAGGCTTGCCTAATACTGAAGCCCTGTTATACCAACAGTGGCATTTAGATTCAGGCTTAGTGTTTCCATGCTCCTTGACTAAAATGTTGTGAAAGAAAGGCAAACTGGGACACAATTCCTATTGTAGTACACTGCTTTTAACCAGGACCCATAGGGAGACCAATAGGGAGAACCCATAGGGAGGTCTATAGGGAGACCCATAGGGAGACCCATAGGGAGGCCCATAGGGAGACCCATAGGAGACCCATAGGGAGACCCATAGGGAGAACCCATATGGAGACCCATAGGGAGGTCTATAGGGAGACCCATAGGGAGACCCATAGGGAGGCCCATAGGGAGACCCATAGGGAGACCCATAGGGAGAACCCATAGGGAGACCCATAGGGAGGTCTATAGGGAGACCCATAGGGAGACCCATAGGGAGGTCTATAGGGAGGCCCATAGGGAGGCCTATAGGGAGGCCCATAGGGAGGCCCATAGGGAGACCCATAGGGCCATAGGTCTATAGGGAGACCCATAGGGAGGCCCATAGGGAGACCCATAGGGAGACTCATAGGGAGGCCCATAGGAAGACCCATAGCTCTATAGGGAGACCCATAGGGAGGCCCATAGGGAGATCCATAGGGAGACCCATAGGGAGGTCAATAGGGAGACCCATAGGGAGACCCATATGGAGGCCCATAGGGAGGCCCATAGGGAGACTCATAGGGAGGCCCATATGGAGACCCATAGGTCTATAGGGAGACCCATAGGGAGACCCATAGGGAGGCCCATAGGGAGACCCATAGGGAGACTCATAGGGAGGCCCATAGGGAGACCCATAGCTCTATAGGGAGACCCATAGGGAGGCCCATAGGGAGACCCATAGGGAGACCCATAGGGTCTATAGGGAGGCCCATAGGGAGACCCATAGGGAGACCCATAGGGAGGCCCATAGGGAGACCCATAGGAAGGTCTATAGGGAGGCCCATAGGGAGGTCTATAGGGAGACCCATAGGGAGGTCTATAGGGAGGCCCATAGGGAGGTCCATAGGGAGACCCATAGGGAGGCCCATAGGGGGACCCATAAGGAGGCCCATAGGGAGGCCCATATGGAGACCTGTAAGGAGACCCATAGGGAGGCCCATAGGGAGGCCCATAGGGAGACCCATAGGGAGGTCTATAGGGAGGCCCATAGGGAGACCCATAGGGAGGCCCATAGGGAGGCCCATAGGAAGACCCATAGGGAGGCCCATAGGGAGACCCATAGGGAGACCCATAGGGAGACCCATAGGGAGGCCCATAGGGAGGCCCATAGGGAGACCCATAGGGAGGTCTATAGGGAGACCTGTAGGGAGACCCATAGGGAGGCCTGTAGGGAGACCCATAGGGAGGTCTATAGGGAGACCCATAGGGAGGTCCATAGGGAGACCCATAGGGAGGTCCATAGGGAGACCCATAGGGAGACTCATAGGGAGACCCATAGGGAGGTCTATAGGGAGACCTGTAGGGAGACCCATAGGGAGGCCTGTAGGGAGGCCCGTAGGGAGGCCTGTAGGGAGACCCATAGGGAGGCCTGTAGGGAGACCCATAGGGAGACCCATAGGGGGGCCCATAGGGAGGTCCATAGGGAGACCCATAGGGAGACCCATAGGGTCTATAGGGAGACCCACAGGGAGACCCATAGGGAGGTCCATAGGGAGGTCTATAGGGAGACCCATAGGGAGACCCATAGGGAGGCCCATAGGGAGACCCATAGGGAGACCCATAGGGAGGCCCATAGGGAGGTCCATAGGGAGACCCATAGGGAGGCCCATAGGGAGACCCATAGGGAGGTCCATAGGGAGGTCCATAGGGAGACCCATAGGGAGGCCCATAGGGAGACCCATAGGGAGTCCAATAGGGAGGCCCATAGGGAGACCCATAGGCCTATAGGGAGGTCTATAGGGAAACCCATAGGTTCTATAGGGAAACCCATAGGGAGACCCATAGGTCTATAGGGAGGTCTATAGGGAGACCCATAGGTCTATAGGGAGACCCATAGGGAGACCCATAGGTCTATAGGGTGTCTTTTGGGATGCGTTTCTCCAAGGCCATAGTCATGCCCATTGGCCTGTAGTGTTAGGCTCAGCCCTCAGAATGATCCTATCCTGGCTCAGCCCTCAGAAGGATCCTTTCCTGGCTCAGCCCTCAGAATGATCCTATCCTGGCTCAGCCCTCAGAATGATCCTATCCTGGCTCAGCCTCAGAATGATCCTATCCTGGCTCAGCCCTCAGAATGATCCTATCCTGGCTCAGCCCTCAGAATGATCCTATCCTGGCTCAGCCTCAGAATGATCCTATCCTGGCTCAGCCCTCAGAATGATCCTATCCTGGCTCAGCCCTCAGAATGATCCTATCCTGGCTCAGCCCTCAGAATGATCCTATCCTGGCTCAGCCCTCAGAATGATCCTATCCTGGCTCAGCCCTCAGAAGGATCCTATCCTGGCTCAGCCCTCAGAAGGATCCAGCCCTCAGAATGATCCTATCCTGGCTCAGCCCTCAGAATGATCCTATCCTGGCTCAGCCCTCAGAATGATCCTATCCTGGCTCAGCCCTCAGAATGATCCTATCCTGGCTCAGCCCTCAGAATGATCCTATCCTGGCTCAGCCCTCAGAATGATCCTATCCTGGCTCTGCCTCAGAATGATCCTATCCTGGCTCAGCCCTCAGAATGATCCTTTCCTGGCTCAGCCCTCAGAATGATCCTATCCTGGCTCAGCCCTCAGAATGATCCTATCCTGGCTCAGCCCTCAGAATGATCCTATCCTGGCTCAGCCTCAGAATGATCCTATCCTGGCTCAGCCCTCAGAATGATCCTATCCTGGCTCAGCCCTCAGAATGATCCTATCCTGGCTCAGCCCTCAGAATGATCCTATCCTGGCTCAGCCCTCAGAATGATCCTATCCTGGCTCAGCCCTCAGAAGGATCCAGCCCTCAGAATGATCCTATCCTGGCTCAGCCCTCAGAATGATCCTATCCTGGCTCAGCCCTCAGAATGATCCTATCCTGGCTCAGCCTCAGAATGATCCTATCCTGGCTCAGCCCTCAGAATGATCCTATCCTGGCTCAGCCCTCAGAATGATCCTATCCTGGCTCAGCCCTCAGAATGATCCTATCCTGGCTCAGCCCTCAGAATGATCCTATCCTGGCTCAGCCCTCAGAAGGATCCTATCCTGGCTCAGCCCTCAGAAGGATCCAGCCCTCAGAATGATCCTATCCTGGCTCAGCCCTCAGAATGATCCTATCCTGGCTCAGCCCTCAGAATGATCCTATCCTGGCTCAGCCCTCAGAATGATCCTATCCTGGCTCAGCCCTCAGAATGATCCTATCCTGGCTCAGCCCTCAGAATGATCCTATCCTGGCTCTGCCTCAGAATGATCCTATCCTGGCTCAGCCCTCAGAATGATCCTTTCCTGGCTCAGCCCTCAGAATGATCCTATCCTGGCTCAGCCCTCAGAATGATCCTATCCTGGCTCAGCCTCAGAATGATCCTATCCTGGCTCAGCCCTCAGAATGATCCTATCCTGGCTCAGCCCTCAGAATGATCCTATCCTGGCTCAGCCCTCAGAATGATCCTATCCTGGCTCAGCCCTCAGAATGATCCTATCCTGGCTCAGCCCTCAGAATGATCCAGCCCTCAGAATGATCCTATCCTGGCTCAGCCCTCAGAAGGATCCTATCCTGGCTCAGCCCTCAGAAGGATCCAGCCCTCAGAATGATCCTATCCTGGCTCAGCCCTCAGAATGATCCTATCCTGGCTCAGCCCTCAGAATGATCCTATCCTGGCTCAGCCCTCAGAATGATCCTATCCTGGCTCAGCCCTCAGAATGATCCTATCCTGGCTCAGCCCTCAGAATGATCCTATCCTGGCTCAGCCCTCAGAATGATCCTATCCTGGCTCAGCCCTCAGAATGATCCTATCCTGGCTCAGCCCTCAGAATGATCCAGCCCTCAGAATGATCCTATCCTGGCTCAGCCCTCAGAATGATCCTATCCTGGCTCAGCCCTCAGAATGATCCAGCCCTCAGAATGATCATATCCTGGCTGGAACACATGGAGTTGCACCTCCTTTTAGTTTGAGCTGGAATGTAGTGCAGCATGCTGGGACATGTGGGTAGAGATGTCAGTCCTCATCTCACAATCGCTCGTCAGTGCGTTGCTGCGCTGCTCTCATTCTGCTCTCATTCTGCTCTCATTCTCTCTTGTTTTGTCGCTCAGAACTGAACAGGCAATTCTCTCTCGTTGTGTCTGAAGACTGAAGACAGAGTTACATGTTTATCGTTTACGAGGACGTATCGACCCTCAATGAGGACATTGGGCATGGCTGTTTTCAAGCAACAGAGAGTAGAGGACTTCTATGAGATTGGTGAAGAGCTGGGGAGGTGAGTGTGTAGCTGTTTCTCCTGAACTGTTATTACTGTTTTATGAGCTCTTATAGACCTGTTATGTAGCTCTATGCTCTGTGTTCTGTATGTAGATTATAATGTACTGTATGTCATTATTTTGAGCTGTTATATACATCTTATTTAGCTTTAAGATCAGTGTTTGTGTATTTAGTCTTTATAATGACTCCTCCTTAGTGTTAATCCCAGCCCCACATGTTGACTGGCCAGCCAGCCTGCCTGATCCTGGGGAGTGCTGTAAAGGAGGACAACAGAGAGATGCAAACAGCTGGCTTGTTGATTATTATTATTATTATTATTGTTGATGTGTATAGGACAGGAGCTAGTTACAGTTAAAGCAAGTTAAATATTGGACAGGATAATGGTGTTAAATGTAGGATAGGATACTGTAATGGCTATAAACGTAGGACAGGATAATGGAGATAACCATAAGACAGGATAATGGAGGAAACATGCTATGTGATAATGGAGAAAAACACAGGACATGATAATGGAGATAAACATACTATATTATAATGGACATAAACACAGGACATGATAATGGAGGTAAACATACTATATGATAATGGACATAAACACATGAGATGATAATGGAGGTAAACATACTATATGATAATGGACATAAACACAGGACATGATAATGGAGGTAAACATACTATATGATAATGGACATAAACACAGGACATGATAATGGAGGTAAACATACTACATGATAATGGAACATAATAGTTAAGGTGTTTCCCAAACTGTTTATTACCATGTTATTCAACTTTCTCAACCTGTCTCTCGGGTAGTCTATTTCCAGCCAATGCGGAAATGAACCTGTAGAAACCCCAATCTCTAGTTGAAAACTGGCCCCTCAACGGGCCCTATAGGCAGGCTACCCTCCCAGTAACTGCTGTTATAGAGAACATATAGGGGGATCCTTCTAAGGAAGTATACAATAATTCAACAGAGGTTAGGAATGTGTTCAGCAGGAAGTTCATTAAGTCACGTGTGGGACAGACGGACAGTATTGGAGGGTTTCCGGGAGAAGGCCAACAGCACTTCTACACAGACAACAGGACTTGAAATATGATCTGTGGTCTACCACATTATAGTAACTTCCTGTTCTGGTATTTTCTGCGACACAACCTGCCGTTAACTTTGTTCTCTGTAACACTGGCTTCACTTCAGATGGCTCTTGCCTCTCTATTTGAATGCTGGTTATTGGAACATTCGGCTGTTACCGGGGAGATGGCTTCATTGTGATCAATAGGGATTGTTTAGGACACACAAGACTTCACGAGTGGTTAGATTTGCATGTGTTGAACCCCCAGACACAACGACAGCAACAAGACTGGGCTGGGAAGCCTCAGACAACTGTAATGAAAGAGGAAGGACTGTGTGTGTGTGTGCGTGTGTGCGTGTGTGTGTGTGTGTGTGTGTGTGTGTGCGTGCGTGCGTGCGTGCGTGTCACGGAAGTGTGTGAGAGTTTCCTCAACACCTCAGCAGCTGCTGTGTCAGTTATTAGAGAGAGAGGGGGGGGGAGACTGTCAAAGAGAAAGAGATCATAGGGAGAGAGATTGGTGGAGAGAGAGAGAGAGAGGGATAGAGAGGGAGGAGAGGGAGACGGGTCGAAGAGAGAGAGAGATCATAGGGAGAGAGATTGGTGGAGAGAGAGAGTGGGATAGAGAGGGAGGAGAGGGAGACGGGTCGAAGAGAGAGAGAGATCATAGGGAGAGAGATTGGTGGAGAGAGAGAGAGAGAGGGATAGAGAGGGAGGAGAGGGAGACGGGTCGAAGAGAGAGAGAGATCATAGGGAGAGAGATTGGTGGAGAGAGAGAGAGAGAGAGGGATAGAGAGGGAGGAGAGGGAGACGGGTCGAAGAGAGAGAGAGATCATAGGGAGAGAGATTGGTGGAGAGAGAGAGAGAGAGGGATAGAGAGGGAGGAGAGGGAGACGGGTCGAAGAGAGAGAGAGATCATAGGGAGAGAGATTGGTGGAGAGAGAGAGGGGGGAAAGAGAGGGGGGAGAGAGGTCAGAGAGAGAGAAACAGATAGATTAAATAGATGGAGAGACAGATCAGAGGGAGACAGATCACTTGCTTTGGCGATGTTACATATGTTTCCCATGACAATAAAATTTGCTCCTACAAATATTGAAATTAACATGGTTTTTAGAGTGAAGTACTTTGGAAAAAACAAAAGACAACTGAATGTGAGACAAAACAAGCAACAAATGAAGAAGATAGGCCTATAAGATTGTGCAGTTAGCTAGTTGGGTTGTTAAGCAGTTGTTAGGGACTCTCCTAAAAGAAGATATTTAGCTATCAAAAAACGAGCTACTCAATAAAAAGACAGAAGACAAAGGACATCAAAGTAAAGCAGTTCTCTAAAGACTCTAATACAAGAAACAACGCTGTTTTGGAAAAGCGAGGCTTTGTAGCTATGCTATGCTAAGCTATGGACATTGTTTACACACCACACATCCCGACGGAGAAAGCTAAGAAAAGTTTCAAAGGCTTGATTATGGGACAGAACCATATGCTGAGGTAACCTCTGGCAAAAGACCCCTTAGAACTACTAGAGATTGGAGAGGTGTGCCAACTACTGTATATAATATGCAAACTACTGGACTAGACAGACCCTTTAATTCACACAACATATAACACAAACACTAAATTATTTATTTGAATCCACATATCAAATTTACAAAAAAATGATCCCAGACAGATGCCTGTCTGCATGGCACTCAAGGGTACAGAAAGCACTTCCTTCCTTAAACAGCTAGGCTGCCCACTACAGCTGAAACAGAGCATTACCTAGCTAACTGCTTTGCCCTAGTCCCACTACAGTTGAAACAGAGCATTACCTAGCTAACTGCTTTGCCCTAGTCCCACTACAGCTGAACAGAGCATTACCTAGCTAACTGCTTTGCCCTAGTCCCACTACATCTGAAACAGAGCATTACCTAGCTAACTGCTTTGCCCTAGTCCCACGACAGCTGAAACAGAGCATTACATAGCTAACTGCTTTGCCCTAGACTCACTACAGCTGAAACAGAGCATTACCTAGCTAACTGCTCTGCCCTAGTCCCACTACAGCTGAAACAGAGCAGTACCCTAGCCAACTGCTTTGTCCTAGTCCCACGACAGCTGAAACAGAGCATTACCTAGCTAACTGCTTTGCCCTAGTCCCACGACAGCTGAAACAGAGCATTACCTAGCCAACTGCTTTGCCCTAGTCCCACTACAGCTGAACAGAGCAGTAACCTAGCCAACTGCTTTGCCCTAGTTTCTGTCAGGCTACACAGAACAAGCATGTGTACGTGGTCGAGACTGCCGAATGACGGCGCGACCAGCTGACACCTACACCCGTGGATGTCCAAGTGTGCCATGAGGGGCTGGTACATAAGCAGCTTCCAGCGAATGGCCTGCTCCATGTCGCCATCCAATGAGCAGCCCACTTGCACAATGAGCACCTCCCCCTGGCCTCCCCCCATCAACAACAATATCTGGTGTATTTGGCTCACAGGAAAACACATCATCATCAACATCATACCAGCTTCCCCTTACACAACAATGTTCATGCGTGTGTGTTGTTGGTGAAACCACTTCGCTGGTCAACAAGCCAGTCATGTCTAGCAATGTACAAATCCATGTATGAACAGGAACCATTCACAACACGGGCAATGGACTCCGTTACATTTGACTCACTGTTGGTTCACTAGTCCAACCTACTGCATCCTTACTGCACTGTTGGTTCACTAGTCCAACCTACTGCATCCTTACTGCACTGTTGGTTCACTAGTCCAGCCTACTGCAGCCTTACTCCACTGTTGGTTCACTAGTCCAGCATACTGCACTGTTGGTTCACTAGTCCAGCCTACTGCACTGTTGGTTCACTAGTCCAGCCTACTGCAGCCTTACTCACTGTTGGTTCATTCGTCCAGCCTACTGCACTGTTGGTTCACTCGTCCAGCCTACTGCACTGTTGGTTCACTAGTCCAGCCTACTGCACTGTTGGTTCACTAGTCCAGCCTACTGCACTGTTGGTTCACTAGTCCAGCCTACTGCACTGTTGGTTCACTAGTCCAGCCTACTCCACTGTTGGTTCACTAGTCCAGCCTACTGCACTGTTGGTTCACTAGTCCAGCCTACTGCACTGTTGGTTCACTAGTCCAACCTACTGCACTGTTGGTTCACTAGTCCAACCTACTGCACTGTTGGTTCACTAGTCCAGCCTACTGAACTGTTGGTTCACTAGTCCAGTCTACTGCATCCTTACTCCACTGTTGGTTCACTAGTCCAGCCTACTGCACTGTTGGTTCACTAGTCCAGCCTACTGCACTGTTGGTTCACTAGTCCAGCCTACTGCACTGTTGGTTCACTAGTCCAGACTACTGCACTGTTGGTTCACTAGCCCAGCCTACTGCACTGTTGGTTCACTAGTCCAGCCTACTGCACTGTTGGTTCACTAGTCCAGCCTACTGCATTGTTGGTTCACTAGTCCAGCCTTACTCACTGTTGGTTCACTAGTCGAGCCTACTGCAACCTTACTGCACTGTTGGTTCACTAGTCCAGCCTACTGCACTGCTGGTTCACTAGTACAGCCTACTGCACTGTTGGTTCACTAGTCCAGCCTACTGCAACCTTACTGCACTGTTGGTTCACTAGTCCAGCCTACTGCAGCCTTACTGCACTGTTGGTTCACTAGTCCAGCCTACTGCACTGTTGGTTCACTAGTCCAGCCTTACTGCACTGTTGGTTCACTAGTCCAGCCTACTGCACTGTTGGTTCACTAGTCCAACCTTACTGCACTGTTGGTTCACTAGTCCAGCCTACTGCAGCCTTACTGCACTGTTGGTTCACTAGTCCAGCCTACTGCACTGTTGGTTCACTAGTCCAGCCTACTGCACTGTTGGTTCACTAGTCCAGCCTACTGCACTGTTGGTTCACTAGTCCAGCCTACTGCACTGTTGGTTCACTAGCCCAGCCTACTGCACTGTTGGTTCACTAGCCCAGCCTACTGCACTGTTGGTTCACTAGTCCAGCCTACTGCACTGTTGGTTCACTAGTCCAGCCTACTGCACTGTTGGTTCACTAGTCCAGCCTACTGCACTGTTGGTTCACTAGTCCAGCCTACTGCACTGTTGGTTCACTAGTCCAACCTACTGCACTGTTGGTTCACTAGTCCAGCCTTACTGCACTGTTGGTTCACTAGTCCAGCCTTACTGCACTGTTGGTTCACTAGTCCAGCCTACTGCACTGTTGGTTCACTAGTCCAGCCTACTGCACTGTTGGTTCACTAGTCCAGCCTACTGCATCCTTACTCCACTGTTGGTTCACTAGTCCAGCCTACTGCACTGTTGGTTCACTAGCCCAGCCTACTCCACTGTTGGTTCACTAGTCCAGCCTACTGCACTGTTGGTTCACTAGTCCAGCCTACTGCACTGTTGGTTCACTAGTCCAGCCTACTGCACTGTTGGTTCACTAGTCCAGCCTACTGCACTGTTGGTTCACTAGTCCAACCTACTGCACTGTTGGTTCACTAGTCCAGCCTTACTGCACTGTTGGTTCACTAGTCCAGCCTTACTGCACTGTTGGTTCACTAGTCCAGCCTACTGAACTGTTGGTTCACTAGTCCAGCCTACTGCACTGTTGGTTCACTAGTCCAGCCTACTGCACTGTTGGTTCACTAGTCCAGCCTACTGCACTGTTGGTTCACTAGTCCAGCCTACTGCAGTCTTACTGCACTGTTGGTTCACTAGTCCAGCCTACTGCACTGTCGGTTCACTAGTCCAGCCTACTGCACTGTTGGTTCACTAGTCCAACCTTACTGCACTGTTGGTTCACTAGGCCAGCCTACTGCATCCTTACTGCACTGTTGGTTCACTAGTCCAGCCTACTGCATCCTTACTCCACTGTTGGTTCACTAGTCCAGCCTACTGCACTGTTGGTTCACTAGTCCAGCCTACTGCACTGTTGGTTCACTAGTCCAGCCTACTGCACTGTTGGTTCACTAGTCCAGCCTACTGCACTGTTGGTTCACTAGTCCAGCCTACTGCACTGTTGGTTCACTAGTCCAGCCTACTGCACTGTCGGTTCACTAGTCCAGCCTACTGCACTGTTGGTTCACTAGTCCAGCCTACTGCACTGTTGGTTCACTAGTCCAGCCTACTGCACTGTTGGTTCACTAGTCCAGCCTACTGCACTGTTGGCTCACTAGTACATCCTTACTGCAGTATTGTTTACTACAGAGAAACACAAGGCCCCTATGCAATACCTCTCCTCCCACATACAGGACTGTCTCTCTGTCCTGCTGATGATCTAGAGCCACCAACCCTAACTGAACCCTTCATATCTAAAACATGATGTTTCGTTTTCATTTACATACATTTGGTATCCTTTATAGAAAACGTTGACATGGTGTTGAACATGACTATTCTTCCCCTCAGGCAACTGGACGCTATTCTGAATCTTTATTCCTGCAATGTAACAACTGTGTCTTCATTAGATTCACACATTACAACAGTCATCACTTTACTGTGTTATAGTCATCTGAGACAGGCTTTCAGAGCTGGGTCTCTGGGGGTGAAATGTCCTGCCGACACCACAGACAGTGAGACCATTTGAGTTATAGTCATCTGAGACATGCTTTCAGAGCTGGGTCTCTGGGGGTGAAATGTCCTGCCGACACCACAGACAGTGAGACCATTTGAGTTAAAGTCAACTGAGACAGGCTTTCAGAGCTGGGTCTCTGGGGGTGAAATGTCCTGCCGACACCACAGACAGTGAGACCATTTGAGTTAAAGTCAACTGAGACAGGCTTTCAGAGCTGGGTCTCTGGGGGTGAAATGTCCTGCCGACACCACAGACAGTGAGACCATTTGAGTTAAAGTCAACTGAGACAGGCTTTCAGAGCTGGGTCTCTGGGGGTGAAATGTCCTGCCGACACCACAGACAGTGAGACCATTTGTCTTGCCGTGTGTCCAGGTCTGCCTCAGGGCCTTACATTCCTCCCTGTGAGTAAACTGAGTCTCTCAATTCAAGTCAAAGGGCTTTATTGGCATTGGGAACATATGTTATGGCTCTCTCTTTATACCACTCTAAATGTAAAGGGCTTTATTGGCATTGGGAACATATGTTATGGCTCTCTCTTTATACCACTCTAAATGTAAAGGGCTTTATTGGCATTGGGAACATATGTTATGGCTCTCTCTTTATACCACTCTAAATGTAAAGGGCTTTATTGGCATTGGGAACATATGTTATGGCTCTCTCTTTATACCACTCTAAATGTAAAGGGCTTTATTGGCATTGGGAACATATGTTATGGCTCTCTCTTTATACCACTCTAAATGTAAAGGGCTTTATTGGCATTGGGAACATCAAGTGCATTCGGAAAGTATTCAGACCCCTTGACTTTTCCACATTTTGTTATGTTACAGCCTCATTCTAAAATGTATTAAACTGTTTTTTCCCCCTCATCAATCTACACACAATACCCCATAATGACATCACAATACCCCATAATGACATCACAATACCCCATAATGACATCACAATACCCCATAATGACATCACAATACCCCATAATGACATCACAATACCCCATAATGACAAAGCAAAAAAGTTTTTTTTTTTTATGTTTGTAAATGTATTAAATATACAAACCTGAAATATCACAAGTATTCAGACCCTTTACTCAGTACTTTGTTGAAGCACCTTTGGCAGCGATTACAGCCTTGAGTCTTCTTGGGTATGACGCTACATGCTTGGCACACCTGACGCTACATGCTTGGCACAGCTGGCACGTCCTGACCATAGAAACCTTTTATTTTCAATGGTAGAGCAGGTCAGGGCGTGACTGGGGGGGGTTTGTTCTAGTTTATATTTTCTATGTTTTCTGTTCACACTGCATTGTAGTCACGGTTAGTTTATTCCTTATTTGTTTTGTATTTGCTTAAGTTTCACTTCATTCATTAAAAGTATGTGGAACTCCAAATACGCTGCGCCTTGGTCCGACCGTCATTATTACACTGAACGCGACAACACCTGTATTTGGGGAGTTTCTCCCATTCTTCTCTGCAGATCCTCTCAAACACAGTCAGGTTGGATGAGGAGCATTGCTGCACAGCTATTTTCAGGTCTCTTTAGAGATGTTAGTTTGGGTTCAAGTCCAGGCTCTGGCTTGGCCACTCAAAGACATTCACAGAATTGTCCTGAAGCCACTCCTGCGTTGTCTTGGCTGTGTGCTTAGGGTCGTTGTCCTGAAGCCACTCCTGCGTTGTCTGGGCTGTGTGCTAAGGGTTGTTGTCCTGTTGGAAGGTGAACCTTCGCCCCAATCTGAGGTCCTGAGTGCCCTGGAGCAGGTTTTCATCAAGGATCTCTCTGTACTTTGCTCCGTTCATCTTTGCCTCGATCCTGACTAGTCCCCCAGTCCCTGCCGCTGAAAGAAATCCCCACAGAATGATGCTGCCACCACCATGCTTCACCGAAGGGATGGTGCCAGGTTTCCTCCAGACGTGATTCTGCCACCACCATGCTTCACCGTAGGGATGGTGCCAGGTTTCCTCCAGACGTGACGCTTGGCCTTCAGGCCAAAGAGTTCAATCTTGGTTTCACCAGACCAGAGAATCTTGTTTCTCATGGTCTGAGAGTCTTTAGGTGCCTTTTGGCAAACTCCAAGTGGGCTGTCATGTAGCTTCTCTACCATAAAGGCCTGATTGATGGAGTGCTGCAGAGAGGATTGTTATTCGGGAAGGTTTTCCCATCTCCACAAAGGAACTCTGGAGCTCTGTCAGACTGACCATTGGGCTCTTGGTCACCTCCCTGACCAAGGCCCTTCTCCCCAGATTGCTCAGTTTGGCCGGGCTCCCAGGTCTAGGACTAGTCTTGCGACACTATACAGAGACTGATACAGTGACACTATACAGAGACTGATACACTATACAGAGACTGATACACTATACAGAGACTGATACACTATACAGAGACTGAGACACTATACAGAGACTGAGACACTATACAGAGACTGAGACACTATACAGAGACTGATACACTATACAGAGACTGATACACTATACAGAGACTGAGACACTATACAGAGACTGAGACACTATACAGAGACTGAGACACTATACAGAGACTGAGACACTATACAGAGACTGAGACAGTGACACTATACAGAGACTGAGACACTATACAGAGACTGATACACTATACAGAGACTGATACACTATACAGAGACTGATACACTATACAGAGACTGAGACACTATACAGAGACTGAGACACTATACAGAGACTGAGACACTATACAGACACTATACAGAGACTGATACACTATACAGAGACTGATACACTATACAGAGACTGATACACTATACAGAGACTGAGACACTATACAGAGACTGAGACACTATACAGAGACTGATACACTATACAGAGACTGATACACTATACAGAGACTGATACACTATACAGAGACTGATACACTATACAGAGACTGAGACACTATACAGAGACTGAGACACTATACAGAGACTGAGACACTATACAGAGACTGATACACTATACAGAGACTGATACACTATACAGAGACTGATACACTATACAGAGACTGAGACACTATACAGAGACTGAGACACTATACAGAGACTGAGACACTATACAGAGACTGAGACACTATACAGAGACTGATACACTATACAGAGACTGAGACACTATACAGAGACTGATACACTATACAGAGACTGATACACTATACAGAGACTGATACACTATACAGAGACTGAGACACTATACAGAGACTGAGACACTATACAGAGACTGAGACACTATACAGAGACTGAGACACTATACAGAGACTGATACACTATACAGAGACTGAGACACTATACAGAGACTGAGACACTATACAGAGACTGAGACACTATACAGAGACTGAGACACTATACAGAGACTGAGACAGTGACACTATACAGAGACTGAGACACTATACAGAGACTGATACACTATACAGAGACTGATACACTATACAGAGACTGATACACTATACAGAGACTGAGACACTATACAGAGACTGAGACACTATACAGAGACTGATACAGTGACACTATACAGAGACTGATACACTATACAGAGACTGATACACTATACAGAGACTGAGACACTATACAGAGACTGAGACACTATACAGAGACTGATACACTATACAGAGACTGATACACTATACAGAGACTGATACACTATACAGAGACTGATACACTATACAGAGACTGAGACACTATACAGAGACTGATACACTATACAGAGACTGATACACTATACAGAGACTGAGACACTATACAGAGACTGAGACACTATACAGAGACTGATACACTATACAGAGACTGAGACACTATACAGAGACTGAGACCCTATACAGAGACTGAGACACTATACAGAGACTGAGACACTATACAGAGACTGAGACACTATACAGAGACTGAGACAGTGACACTATACAGAGACTGAGACACTATACAGAGACTGATACACTATACAGAGACTGATACACTATACAGAGACTGAGACACTATACAGAGACTGAGACACTATACAGAGACTGAGACACTATACAGAGACTGAGACACTATACAGAGACTGAGACAGTGACACTATACAGAGACTGATACACTATACAGAGACTGATACACTATACAGAGACTGATACACTACACAGAGACTGAGACACTATACAGAGACTGAGACACTATACAGAGACTGAGACACTATATAGAGACTGACACAGAGACTGAGACACTATACAGAGACTGATACAGAGACTGAGACACTATACAGAGACTGATACACTATACAGAGACTGAGACACTATACAGAGACTGAGACACTATACAGAGACTGAGACACTATACAGAGACTGAGACACTATACAGAGACTGATACACTATACAGAGACTGATACACTATACAGAGACCGAGACACTATACAGAGACTGATACACTATACAGAGACTGATACACTATACAGAGACTGAGACACTATACAGAGACTGAGACACTATACAGAGACCGAGACACTATACAGAGACTGAGACACTATACAGAGACCGAGACACTATACAGAGACCGATACACTATACAGAGACTGAGACACTATACAGAGACTGATACACTATACAGAGACTGACACAGAGACTGAGACACTATACAGAGACTGATACAGAGACTGAGACACTATACAGAGACTGATACACTATACAGAGACTGAGACACTATACAGAGACTGAGACACTATACAGAGACTGAGACACTATACGGAGACTGAGACACTATACAGAGACTGATACACTATACAGAGACTGAGACACTATACAGAGACTGAGACACTATACAGAGACCGAGACACTATACAGAGACTGAGACACTATACAGAGACCGAGACACTATACAGAGACTGATACACTATACAGAGACTGAGACACTATACAGAGACTGATACACTATACAGAGACTGATACACTATACAGAGACCGAGACACTATACAGAGACTGAGACACTATACAGAGACTGACACAGAGACTGACACACTATACAGAGACTGACACAGAGACTGAGACAGTGACACTAGTGACACGTGCCATCTCCTCATTGGTTATACCCACGTGGGTGACTGAAAGACAAACTTTGATTTGATTTGATTTTGCCGGTAGTTGTAATACAATGAAAGTTCAGATGCGATCACCATATAAGTTAAACGATGAAAAAGCCTGGATGGAGGAGAGATGACTAGAAACGATTCGGTTGGCCGTTTTATCTGTGGATTAATTGTCGGAGAAGAGGACCTTGTCCATTTCAGGTAAAATAACAACTCAATGTTTATATCCAAGTGAAAGCAAGTGGAAGCTAACTAGCTAAATTGCCATACATGTTTAATGCTTTTCGACCTGTCCCCAAATGAATGTCATTGGTTCAGAATTTGTGTTGATATTTTAACCTGCGTGCCGTGATCGCGTTTGGTGTGGGGGGACAAAATACATGTATGCACGATGGGGCACGCGCGCAGCCGGTTTGGGTTCCGTGTAAGGCTTAACCAGCTCGTCAAAGTCCTTATCGGGCTGATAATATGAATAATAGCATGTATTTAACTTGGTTGCAGATCATTAGAGAATTAAGACTGAGCTATATCTTGTGTAACATGGAAGTACATGGCGTGAGCAGGCCTAACACAGGCCCCTGTGGTACATTACAGAGTGACTGGCCATTATGGAGCAGGCATGATGCAAGCAGGACAGGACACTGCAGCAGGCGTGATGCAAGCAGGACAGGACACTGCATCAGGTATGATGCAAGCAGGAGAGGACACTGCATCAGGTATGATGCAAGCAGGACAGGACACTGCATCAGGTATGATGCAAGCAGGACTGGAGAGGACACTGCAGCAGGCGTGATGCAAGCAGGACAGGACACTGCAGCAGGCATGATGCAAGCAGGAGAGGACACTGCATCAGGCATGATGCAAGCAGGACAGGAGAGGACACTGCAGCAGGCGTGATGCAAGCAGGACAGGAGAGGACACTGCAGCAGGCATGATGCAAGCAGGACAGGACAGGACACTGCAGCAGGCATGATGCAAGCAGGACAGGACAGGACACTGCAGCAGGCATGATGCAAGCAGGAGAGGACACTGCATCAGGCATGATGCAAGCAGGAGAGGACACTGCATCAGGTATGATGCAAGCAGGACAGGACACTGCAGCAGGTATGATGCAAGCAGGACAGGACACTGCATCAGGCATGATGCAAGCAGGACAGGACACTGCAGCAGGCATGATGCAAGCAGGACAGGACAGGACACTGCAGCAGGCATGATGCAAGCAGGACAGGACAGGACATTGCAGCAGGCATGATGTAAGCATGACAGGAGAGGACACTGCAGCAGGCATGATGCAAGCAGGACAGGACAGGACACTGCAGCAGGCATGATGCAAGCAGGACAGGAGAGGACACTGCAGCAGGCATGATGCAAGCAGGACAGGACACTGCAGCAGGCATGATGTAAGCAGGACAGGACAGGACACTGCAGCAGGCATGATGCAAGCAGGAGAGGACACTGCAGCAGGCATGATGCAAGCAGGACAGGACACTGCAGCAGGCATGATGCAAGCAGGAGAGGACACTGCATCAGGCATGATGCAAGCAGGAGAGGACACTGCATCAGGCATGATGTAAGCATGACAGGAGAGGACACTGCATCAGGCATGATGCAAGCAGGACAGGAGAGGACACTGCAGCAGGCATGATGCAAGCAGGACAGGAGAGGACACTGCAGCAGGCATGATGCAAGCAGGAGAGGACACTGCAGCAGGCATGATGCAAGCAGGACAGGACACTGCATCAGGCATGATGTAAGCATGACAGGACAGGACACTGCAGCAGGCATGATGTAAGCATGACAGGAGAGGACACTGCAGCAGGCATGATGTAAGCAGGACAGGAGAGGACACTGCAGCAGGCATGATGCAAGCAGGACAGGACAGGACACTGCAGCAGGCATGATGCAAGCAGGACAGGACACTGCAGCAGGCATGATGTAAGCAGGACAGGACACTGCAGCAGGCATGATGTAAGCATGACAGGAGAGGACACTGCAGCAGGCATGATGCAATCAGGACAGGACAGGACACTGCAGCAGGCATGATGCAAGCAGGACAGGACAGGACACTGCAGCAGGCATGATGCAAGCAGGACAGGACAGGACACTGCAGCAGGCATGATGCAAGCAGGACAGGACACTGCAGCAGGCATGATGCAAGCAGGACAGGACAGGACACTGCAGCAGGCATGATGCAAGCAGGACAGGACACTGCAGCAGGCATGATGTAAGCATGACAGGAGAGGACACTGCAGCAGGCATGATGTAAGCAGGACAGGACAGGACACTGCAGCAGGCATGATGTAAGCAGGACAGGACAGGACACTGCAGCAGGCATGATGTAAGCATGACAGGAGAGGACACTGCAGCAGGCATGATGTAAGCAGGACAGGACACTGCAGCAGGCATGATGCAAGCAGGACAGGAGAGGACACTGCAGCAGGCATGATGCAAGCAGGACAGGACAGGACACTGCAGCAGGCATGATGTAAGCAGGACAGGACACTGCAGCAGGCATGATGTAAGCAGGACAGGACACTGCAGCAGGCATGATGTAAGCAGGACAGGACACTGCAGCAGGCATGATGTAAGCAGGACAGGAGAGGACACTGCAGCAGGCATGATGTAAGCAGGACAGGACACTGCAGCAGGCATGATGCAAGCAGGACAGGACAGGACACTGCAGCAGGCATGATGCAAGCAGGACAGGACACTGCAGCAGGCATGATGTAAGCAGCACAGGACACTGCAGCAGGCATGATGCAAGCAGGACAGGACAGGACACTGCAGCAGGCATGATGCAAGCAGGACAGGAGAGGACACTGCAGCAGGCATGATGCAAGCAGGACAGGAGAGGACACTGCAGCAGGCATGATGCAAGCAGGACAGGACAGGACACTGCAGCAGGCATGATGCAAGCAGGACAGGAGAGGACACTGCAGCAGGCATGATGCAAGCAGGAGAGGACACTGCAGCAGGCATGATGCAAGCAGGACAGGACACTGCAGCAGGCATGATGTAAGCATGACAGGAGAGGACACTGCATCAGGCATGATGCAAGCATGACAGGAGAGGACACTGCATCAGGCATGATGTAAGCAGGACAGGAGAGGACACTGCAGCAGGCATGATGTAAGCAGGACAGGAGAGGACACTGCAGCAGGCATGATGCAAGCAGGACAGGAGAGGACACTGCAGCAGGCATGATGCAAGCAGGACAGGAGAGGACACTGCAGCAGGCATGATGCAAGCAGGACAGGAGAGGACACTGCAGCAGGCATGATGTAAGCAGGACAGGACACTGCAGCAGGCATGATGCAAGCAGGACAGGACATTGCAGCAGGCATGATGCAATCAGGACAGGACACTGCAGCAGGCATGATGTAAGCAGCACAGGACACTGCAGCAGGCATGATGCAAGCAGGACAGGACATTGCAGCAGGCATGATGCAATCAGGACAGGACACTGCAGCAGGCATGATGTAAGCAGCACAGGACACTGCAGCAGGCATGATGCAAGCAGGACAGGACAGGACACTGCAGCAGGCATGATGCAAGCAGGACTGGACACTGCAGCAGGCATGATGCAAGCAGGACAGGAGAGGACACTGCAGCAGGCATGATGCAAGCAGGACAGGACACTGCAGCAGGCATGATGCAAGCAGGACAGGAGAGGACACTGCATCAGGCATGATGCAAGCAGGACAGGACAGGACACTGCAGCAGGCATGATGCAAGCAGGAGAGGACACTGCATCAGGCATGATGTAAGCAGGAGAGGTCACTGCATCAGGCATGATGTAAGCATGACAGGAGAGGACACTGCATCAGGCATGATGTAAGCAGGACAGGACACTGCATCAGGCATGATGTAAGCATGACAGGAGAGGACACTGCATCAGGCATGATGTAAGCAGGACAGGACACTGCAGCAGGCATGATGTAAGCAGGACAGGACACTGCAGCAGGCATGATGCAAGCAGGACAGGACACTGCAGCAGGCATGATGTAAGCAGGACAGGACACTGCAGCAGGCATGATGTAAGCATGACAGGAGAGGACACTGCAGCAGGCATGATGTAAGCAGGACAGGACACTGCAGCAGGCATGATGTAAGCATGACAGGAGAGGACACTGCAGCAGGCATGATGTAAGCAGGACAGGACACTGCAGCAGGCATGATGTAAGCAGGACAGGACACTGCAGCAGGCATGATGTAAGCATGACAGGACACTGCAGCAGGCATGATGTAAGCAGGACAGGACAGGACACTGCAGCAGGCATGATGCAAGCATGACAGGACAGGACACTGCAGCAGGCATGATGCAAGCAGGACAGGACACTGCAGCAGGCATGATGTAAGCAGGACAGGACAGGACACTGCAGCAGGCATGATGCAAGCAGGACAGGACACTGCAGCAGGCATGATGCAAGCAGGACAGGACAGGACACTGCAGCAGGCATGATGCAAGCAGGAGAGGACACTGCAGCAGGCATGATGCAAGCAGGACAGGACAGGACACTGCAGCAGGCATGATGCAAGCAGGACAGGAGAGGACACTGCAGCAGGCATGATGCAAGCAGGACAGGAGAGGACACTGCAGCAGGCATGATGCAAGCAGGACAGGAGAGGACACTGGAGCAGGCATGATGCAAGCAGGACAGGACAGGACACTGCAGCAGGCATGATGCAATCAGGACAGGAGAGGACACTGCAGCAGGCATGATGCAATCAGGACAGGACACTGCATCAGGCATGATGCAAGCAGGAGAGGACACTGCAGCAGGCATGATGCAAGCAGGACAGGACAGGACACTGCAGCAGGCATGATGCAAGCAGGACAGGACACTGCAGTAGGCATGATGCAAGCAGGACAGGAGAGGACACTGCAGCAGGCATGATGCAAGCAGGACAGGACACTGCAGTAGGCATGATGCAAGCAGGACAGGACACTGCAGTAGGCATGATGCAAGCAGGACAGGAGAGGACACTGCAGCAGGCATGATGCAAGCAGGACAGGAGAGGACACTGCAGCAGGCATGATGCAAGCAGGAGAGGACACTGCAGCAGGCATGATGCAAGCAGGACAGGAGAGGACACTGCAGCAGGCATGATGCAAGCAGGACAGGACACTGCAGCAGGCATGATGCAAGCAGGACAGGACACTGCAGCAGGCATGATGCAAGCAGGACAGGAGAGGACACTGCAGCAGGCATGATGCAAGCAGGACAGGACACTGCAGCAGGCATGATGCAAGCAGGACAGGACACTGCAGCAGGCATGATGCAAGCAGGACAGGACAGGACACTGCAGCAGGCATGATGCAAGCAGGACAGGACAGGACACTGCAGCAGGCATGATGCAAGCATGACAGGAGTGGCAGCAGCCAGCAGGATGAATCAGCATTGATAGCAGCCCGTCAGTGTCAGGATGATAACTTTCTCAACGCAACAGAATGCGGTGTCATCATACCCTGACAGAGATGCCATACGCTGTGTTTACCCTGTAAACATCACTAGGGAACCATTTTAACCTCCTCTTTCTTTAATTCCATGAACATACCAGCTGTGTTAGGCTATGTGATGGGAAATTCAGTCTGTCATTTATTGCTGCTGTGTTCTACGTGAATTGCTACATTCTACGTGAACCACAGTCTCTCGCACTGATGCCCAGTAATTAGGTCCATGTTAGGTAAACTGTTTATTTAACCTTTATTTACCAGGGAGTCATATGGAGACCCAGGTCTCTTTTTGTAAATGAGCCCTGTTGTAAAAATCCCAGACACCATCAGTAAATCGGAACGTTCAATAAAGAAGCTGATGATTTCAGTTGTGGTAGCTATGGTAGCTAGGTTGTGGTAGCTATGTCCTAGAAGCTATGGTAGCTAGGTTGTGGTAGCTATGTCCTAGAAGCTATGGTAGCTATGTTGTGGTAGCTATGTTGTGGTAGCTATGTTGTGGTAGCTATGTTGTGGTAGCTATGTCCTAGAAGCTATGGTAGCTATGTTGTGGTAGCTATGTCCTAGTAGCTATGTTGTGGTAGCTATGTCCTAGAAGCTATGGTAGCTATGTTGTGGTAGCTATGTTGTGGTAGCTATGTTGTGGTAGCTATGTCCTAGAAGCTATGGTAGCTATGTTGTGGTAGCTATGTTGTGGTAGCTATGTTCTAGTAGCTATGTTGTGGTAGCTATGTCCTAGAAGCTATGGTAGCTATGTTGTGGTAGCTATGTCCTAGTAGCTATGTTGTGGTAGCTATGTCCTAGAAGCTATGGTAGCTATGTTGTGGTAGCTATGTTGTGGTAGCTATGTTGTGGTAGCTATGTTGTGGTAGCTATGTCCTAGAAGCTATGGTAGCTATGTTGTGGTAGCTATGTTGTGGTAGCCATGTCCTAGAAGCTATGGTAGCTATGTTGTGGTAGCTATGTCCTAGAAGCTATGGTAGCTATGTTGTGGTAGCTATGTCCTAGAAGCTATGGTAGCTATGTTGTGGTAGCTATGTTGTGGTAGCTATGTTGTGGTAGCTATGTCCTAGAAGCTATGGTAGCTATGTTGTGGTAGCTATGTCCTAGAAGCTATGGTAGCTATGTTGTGGTAGCTATGTTGTGGTAGCTATGTTATGGTAGCTATGTTGTGGTAGCAATGTTGTGGTAGCTATGTTGTGGTAGCAATGTCCTAGAAGCTATGGTAGCTATGTTGTGGTAGCAATGTTGTGGTAGCTATGTTGTGGTAGCAATGTCCTAGAAGCTATGGTAGCTATGTTGTGGTAGCTATGTTATGGTATCTATGTTGTGGTAGCTATGTTGTGGTAGCAATGTCCTAGAAGCTATGGTAGCTATGTTGTGGTAGCTATGTTATGGTAGCTATGTTGTGGTAGCTATGTTGTGGTAGCAATGTCCTAGAAGCTATGGTAGCTATGTTGTGGTAGCTATGTTGTGGTAGCCATGTTGTGGTAGCTATGTTATGGTAGCTATGTTGTGGTAGCTATGTCCTAGAAGCTATGGTAGCTATGTTGTGGTAGCTTTGTTGTGGTAGCTATGTTGTGGTAGCTATGTTGTGGTAGCGATGTTGTGGTAGCTATGTTGTGGTAGCTATGTCCTAGAAACTATGGTAGCTATGTTGTGGTAGCTATGTTGTGGTAGCTATGTTGTGGTAGCTATGTCCTAGAAGCTATGGTAGCTATACATTTACATTTACATTTAAGTCATTTAGCAGACGCTTTTATCCAGAGCTATTGTTGTGGTAGCTTTGTTGAGGTAGCTATGTTGTGGTAGCGATGTTGTGGTAGCTATGTCCTAGAAGCTATGGTAGCTATGTTGTGGTAGCTATGTTGTGGTAGCTATGTTGTGGTAGCTATGTCCTGGAAGCCATGGTAGCTATGTTGTGGTAGCTATGTCCTGGAAGCTATGGTAGCTATGTTGTGGTAGCTATGTCCTAGAAGCTATGGTAGCTATGTTGTGGTAGCTATGTCCTAGAAGCTATGGTAGCTATGTTATGGTAGCTATGTCCTAGAAGCTATGGTAGCTATGTTGTGGTAGCTATGTCCTAGAAGCTATGGTAGCTATGTTGTGGTAGCTATGTCCTAGAAGCTATGGTAGCTATGTTGTGGTAGCTATGTCCTAGACGCTATGGTAGCTATGTTGTGGTAGCTATGTTGTGGTAGCTATGTCCTAGTAGCTATGTTGTGGTAGCTATGTCCTAGAAGCTATGGTAGCTATGTTGTGGTAGCTATGTCCTAGAAGCTATGGTAGCTATGTTGTGGTAGCTATGTCCTAGAAGCTATGGTAGCTATGTTATGGTAGCTATGTTGTGGTAGCTATGTTGTGGTAGCTATGGTAGTTATGTTGTGGTAGCTATGTCCTAGAAGCTATGGTAGCTATGTTGTGGTAGCTATGTCCTAGAAGCTATGGTAGCTATGTTGTGGTAGCTATGTCCTGGTAGCTATGTTGTGGTAGCTATGTCCTGGTAGCTATGGTAGCTATGTTGTGGTAGTTATGTCATGGAAGCTATGGTAGCTATGTTGTGGTAGCTATGTCCTGGAAGCTATGGTAGCTATGTTGTGGTAGCTATGGTAGCTATGTTGTGGTAGCTATGGTAGCTATGTTGTGGTAGCTATGTCCTGGTAGCTATGTTGTGGTAGCTATGTTGTGGTAGCTATGGTAGCTATGTTGTGGTAGCTATGGTAGCTATGTTTTGGTAGCTATGTTGTGGTAGCTATGTCCTGGAAGCTATGGTAGCTATGTTGTGGTAGCTATGGTAGCTATGTTGTGGTAGCTATGTTGTGGTAGCTCTTTTGTGGTAGCTATGTCCTAGAAGCTATGGTAGCTATGTTGTGGTAGCTATGTCCTGGAGGCTATGGTAGCTATGTTGTGGTAGCTATGTCCTAGACGCTATGGTAGCTATGTTGTGGTAGCTATGTTGTGGTAGCTATGTTGTGGTCCTTCTGTAGCTCAGTTGGTAGAGCATGGCGCTTGTAACGCCAGGGTAGTGGGTTCGATTCCCGGGACCACCCATACATAGAATGTATGCACACATGACTGTAAGTCGCTTTGGATAAAAGCGTCTGCTAAATGGCATATATTATTATTATATTGGTAGCTATGTCCTAGAAGCTATGGTAGCTATGTTGTGGTAGCTATGTCCTGGAGGCTATGGTAGCTATGTTGTGGTAGCTATGTCCTGGAAGCTATGGTAGCTATGTTGTGGTAGCTATGTCCTGGTAGCTATGTTGTGGTAGCTATGTTGTGGTAGCTATGGTAGTTATGTTGTGGTAGCTATGTCCTAGAAGCTATGGTAGCTATGTTGTGGTAGCTATGTCCTAGAAGCTATGGTAGCTATGTTGTGGTAGCTATGTTGTGGTAGCTATGTCCTGGTAGCTATGGTAGCTATGTTGTGGTAGCTATGTCCTAGAAGCTATGGTAGCTATGTTGTGGTAGCTATGTCCTAGAAGCTATGGTAGCTATGTTGTGGTAGCTATGTCCTGGTAGCTATGTTGTGGTAGCTATGTCCTGGTAGCTATGGTAGCTATGTTGTGGTAGTTATGTCATGGAAGCTATGGTAGCTATGTTGTGGTAGCTATGTCCGGGAAGCTATGGTAGCTATGTTGTGGTAGCTATGGTAGCTATGTTGTGGTAGCTATGTCCTGGTAGCTATGTTGTGGTAGCTATGTTGTGGTAGCTATGGTAGCTATGTTGTGGTAGCTATGGTAGCTATGTTGTGGTAGCTATGTTGTGGTAGCTATGTCCTGGAAGCTATGGTAGCTATGTTGTGGTAGCTATGGTAGCTATGTTGTGGTAACTATGTTGTGGTAGCTATTTTGTGGTAGCTATGTCCTAGAAGCTATGGTAGCTATGTTGTGGTAGCTATGTCCTGGAGGCTATGGTAGCTATGTTGTGGTAGCTATGTCCTAGACGCTATGGTAGCTATGTTGTGGTAGCTATGTTGTGGTAGCTATGTTGTGGTCCTTCTGTAGCTCAGTTGGTAGAGCATGGCGCTTGTAACGCCAGGGTAGTGGGTTCGATTCCCGGGACCACCCATACATAGAATGTATGCACACATGACTGTAAGTCGCTTTGGATAAAAGCGTCTGCTAAATGGCATATATTATTATTATATTGGTAGCTATGTCCTAGAAGCTATGGTAGCTATGTTGTGGTAGCTATGTCCTGGAGGCTATGGTAGCTATGTTGTGGTAGCTATGTCCTGGAAGCTATGGTAGCTATGTTGTGGTAGCTATGTCCTGGAAGCTATGGTAGCTATGTTGTGGTAGCTATGTCCTGGAAGCTATGGTAGCTATGTTGTGGTAGCTATGTCCTGGAACCCTTTACAACCACACATGCGAGAACAATAAGTCTGTTGTAGGAGCTTTGGGAAACACCTCTGTTGTGACCTCTTCTGGAGATTTGGGAGTACAAGGGGTGGTTCAGATATTTGGCAGAACATTTGATGGAGTGGGAGAATAGTTCTCTGGCTGTACTCTGCTCCCATCTGACACAAGCCAAGCTTTGGACTTCCTCCTAAACTCTAAGTCTGTGTTCTTTTGTCGTCATAAGTAGTTAGCAGCCGAGCAGGGAAAGCGGTCATCTTTGCTTAAGGTGAAATTGTCCCCCTGAATATCCCGTTGTGGTGCCCCATGGCTTACTGGAAGAGTTAGAGAGGCAGGAAGCTGCACTCTGCCAGCGACTTAGTTAGTTAGGTAAGATGGGAAAGTGGCTTGGCATGAAGCAGACTGGTACATTGCTAGAGTACAGATCTCTAGTTGCTTCAGCTCTGATCTGATCACGTTGCTACAGCTCTGATCTGATCACGTTGCTACAGCTCTGATCTGATCACGTTGCTACAGCTCTGAACCGATCACGTTGCTACAGCTCTGAACCGATCACGTTGCTACAGCTCGGATCCGATCACGTTGCTACAGCTCTGATCCGATCACGTTGCTACAGCTCTGATCTGATCACGTTGCTACAGCTCTGATCTGATCACGTTGCTACAGCTCTGATCTGATCACGTTGCTACAGCTCTGATCTGATCACGTTGCTACAGCTCTGATCTGATCACGTTGCTACAGCTCTGATCTGATCATGTTGCTACAGCTCTGATCTGATCACGTTGCTACAGCTCTGATCTGATCACGTTGCTACAGCTCTGATCTGATCATGTTGCTACAGCTCTGATCTGATCACGTTGCTACAGATCTCTAGTTGCTACAGCTCTGATCTGGTCACGTTGCTCAGCTCATCAGACTGTAACTGTTGTTCAACCATCAGACTGTTGTTCAACCATGTCAGTCCCAAATTCCCCAGACATTCCCAGTCTATTGGATGAGGTCAGAGATGATATCATCCTCTGTGTGATATCTCAGAGATTTATATTTTCAAATGTACCTTTTTGTGTGTTCCCTGCATCCTTCGTCGTCAATTTGATGTCATCCTCTTTGTGTGCTCTTTGCATCCTCAGTGGCCAGTTTGCCATCGTGAAGCGTGTCCGGGACAAGTGCTCGGGTCTGGAGTATGCTGCCAAGTTTGTGAAGAAGTGTCAGAGCCGGGCCAGCAGGAGGGGAGTGAGGAGGGAAGACATAGAGAGAGAGGTGGACATCCTACAGCTGGTCACTCATCCCAACATTGTTGCGTTGCATGATGTCTACGAGACCCGCACTGACGTGGTGCTCATACTGGAACTGTGAGTGAAGAGGGACACACATACACACACGCACGCAAGCATCCATCCAGACAGTCTGGTTGCTGTTCAGCCATTACATTCCACTCCTTCAAATCAAATCAAATGTTATTTGTCACATACACATGGTTAGCAGATGTTAATGCGAGTGTAGCGAAATGCTTGTGCTTCTAGTTCCGACAATGCAGTAATAACCAACAAGTAATCTAACCTATCAATTCCACAACTACCTTATACACACAAGTGTAAAGGGATAAAGAATATGTACATAAAGATATATGAATGAGTGATGGTACAGAGCGGCATAGGCAAGATACAGTAGATGGTATCGTGTACAGTATATACATATGAGATGAGTATGTAAACAAAGTGGCATAGTTAAAGTGGCTAGTGATACATGTATTACATAAAGATGCAGTAGATGATATAGAGTACAGTATATACATATGAGATGAGTAATGTAGGGTATGTAAATATTATATTAAGTGGCATCGTTTAAAGTGGCTAATGATACATTTTTACATCAATTTTTCCATTATTAAAGTGGCTGGAGTTGAGTCAGTATGTTGGCAGCAGCCACTCAATGTCTATTAGACTATTAGACCATCTATTAGACTGGATAGACAGTATATCGACCATCTATTTGACTGGATGTATATATAGACCATCTATTAGATTGGATATACAGTATATAGACCATCTATTAGACTGGATAGACATTATATAGACCATCTATTAGACTGGATGTATATATATAATCTATTAGACTGTATGTATATATATAATCTATTAGACTGGATGTATATATATAATCTATTAGACTGGATGTATATATATAATATATTAGACTGGATGTATATATATAATCTATTAGACTGGATGTATATATATATAATCTATTAGATTGGATATACAGTATATAGACCATCTATTAGACTGGATAGACATTATATAGACCATCTATTAGACTGGATGTATATATATAATCTATTAGACTGGATGTATATATATAATCTATTAGACCGGATGTATATATATAATCTATTAGATTGGATGTATATACAGAACATTTATTAGACTGGATGTATATATATAATCTATTAGACTGGATGTATATATATATATAATCTATTAGACTGGATGTATATACATAATCTATTAGACTGGATGTATATATATAATCTATTAGACTGGATGTATATATATATAATCTATTAGACTGGATGTATATATATAATCTATTAGACTGGATAGACATTATATAGACCATCTATTAGACTGGATGTATATATATAATATATTAGACTGGATGTATATATATAATCTATTAGACTGGATGTATATATATATAATCTATTAGACTGGATGTATATATAGAACATTTATTAGACTGGATAGACAGTATATAGACCATATATTAAACTTATGTATCTCTCACACCTGAGAGTCCAGTCTGTGAGAGTCCAGCCTGTGAGAGTCCAGCCTGTGAGAGTCCAGTCTGTGAGAGTCCAGCCTGTGAGAGTCCAGCCTGTGAGAGTCCAGCCTGTGAGAGTCCAGCCTGTGAGAGTCCAGTCTGTGAGAGTCTAGTCTGTGAGAGTCCAGTCTGTGAGAGTCCAGCCTGTGAGAGTCCAGCCTGTGAGAGTCCAGCCTGTGAGAGTCCAGTCTGTGAGAGTCCAGTCTGTGAGAGTCTAGTCTGTGAGAGTCTAGTCTGTGAGAGTCTAGTCTGTGAGAGTCCAGTCTGTGAGAGTCCAGCCTGTGAGAGTCCAGTCTGTGAGAGAAGAGCAGACATTAGTGTGATAAAATCTAGAGAGGATGTTTTGTCCATGGTAATATCATCTTGCCCTGTCTAACAGAGGATGTGATGTCCATGGTGTTATCAGCTGTCAAAATCAAATTGGAATTTGTCACATCCTTCGTAAACAACAGGTGTAGACTAACAGTGAAATGCTAACAGGTCCTTCCCAACAATGCAGTGAGAAAATTAACAACATGAGGAATAGCTACATTTTCCCCCAGCATCCGACTTCCAATAACAGACTCTATCGGTTAGTTAGGGGACTAAATCACCTCTAGCCTCAACATTTAAATGGGCTGGGAAATAATGGTAAGTTTTGCGACTAAAGACACCCTTCTAGCAAGCTAACCACCGATTTCCATTGCAATTTATGTCAGTTAAGTTGTGAGAGTTTAAAAAGAAAAACAACATACTTACACATTTTGTGGGACATGCTGTATATTGTCAAATTTGACTGCGCAACAGACCACAAAATTGAATATTCAACTTTTTACCTCACGAATTTCAGGCAAGTCATTTTAAAAACAATTATTTTTACCGGAAGGTCTAGAGAAACTATCTAGTAAACACTTCAGATTCGAGGTTGTTGTCTCTTTTTTGAAAAAAAATGAAACTAATATATCTTGTGATTGAACAAAATAGTAAGGTGGCCGATAACTGGGGATCGTACGTGTACTACCATTACTACCACTACCAGTACTACTACTACTACCATTACTAATACTACTACCATTACTAATACTACGACCATTACTAATACTACTACAATTACTAATACTACGACCATTACTACTACTACTACTACCATTACTACCACTACCAGTATTACTACTACCATTACTACTACTACTACCACCATTACTAATACTACTACCATTACTACTACTACTACCATTACTACTACTACTACCATTACTAATACTACGACCATTACTAATACTACTACCATTACTAATACTACGACCATTACTACTACTACTACTACCATTACTACCACTACCAGTATTACTACTACCATTACTACTACTACTACCACCATTACTACTACTACTACCATTACTACTACTACTACCATTACTACTACTACCACCATTACTAATACTACTACCATTACTACTACTACTACTACCATTACTACTACTACTACCATTACTACTACTACTACCATTACTACTACTACTAATACTAATACTACCATTACTACCACTACCACTACTACTACTACTACTACTACTACTACCATTACTACTACTACTACCATTACTAATACTACTACTACTACCATTACTACTACTACTACCATTACTAATACTACTACTACCATTACTACTACTACTACCATTACTACCATTACTAATACTACTACTACTACCATTACTAATACAACTACTACTACCATTACTACTACTACTACCACTACCATTACTACCATTACTAATACTACTACTACTACCATTACTAATACTACTACT